>NC_022029.1:18304206-18320183 GCF_000317375.1 Microtus ochrogaster
TATATATATATGGGAAAATGTATGAGTAGAATTTAATTCATGATGTTTTAGAGGCTGCTGAGTCCAGAGTTTACAGTGGTGGCAGACAGGAGGAAGATGCAGGAGAGCTGAAGATACAGTTCTCTTCAGAGAGCCAACAGGCAAGATACTTAAGACCAGAAGATGGTCCTAGGCCAAGTTCCTGGAGAAGTCTCTCTTGCTCAGGAAAATTTCCTGTTTTCATCTTATTTAGGCCATCAGCGGGTGGGATGCGGCCCACCTATGTTCTAAGTCCCATCCAAAGATATTCTGCAGCTAGTGATCACAGGTGAAAGTTCAGACCTTAAAGGCAACTTTGGAGAAGATGGAATTTAATTTCTGGGCAAGAGATAGCAGTTTCCATTTTTTAATTAGGATGTACCATGAAGAAGGTATACTGAATAGTGTTGTTTGAGGTTCAAAATTGCAAGCCTAGCAACTGAGGGATTAAAGTCACTTACATTGCCTTGGGGATACTGTTCAACGTCACTAAGTTTTCTTTTTTACTTGTAATGTTTATTATATGTCAGGTTTACATGGACTTGGTTTTGATCATGTGGTAACATATGATTAATTGCATGTAAAATTTAAAACAATATTAGAAATAACCATGTGCACCCTGATTACAGAAGAACACGCTATCAGAATCCCAGAAATTCCTTTCACATCTCTGTCTCTATGTCATTTTCTTTCCTTTGTGACTTCATTGTGAGGACCAATGGAATTGGATCCCTGTATTAAAATTATGAGTTCTTATCAGAAGGCAACATGCTGTGTTAGTTGCTCCAACTGTAAGATTTTATCTCTTCACTAGATTCATTCTCTTAAGAACAAAGATTCTGTCTCATACACTTCTGAGACCCACAGCTTTAGACACAAGTGTTATCCACCACTGGTCCTCTGAAGGTGCTTACCTTCTGGATGCTTGACTGCGAGCGGTGGGAGGAGCCTCAACGCCAGGCCAGATGAGAGAATATGTGTGATCCCAAAGATCTCCCCTCAGAAGATTAGGGTTTTAAGGGAAATTTATTTATTGTCTGTTTTGAAATGACTGTGACTCCATGTCTTTCCCCGACTTTAAAAGTAATAGTTGAGTTTAGTGCTAAAATAGCTAGGTTCATGTTTGCATTCTGAAGTTAACATGGATCCACACCAGAGTTTAATTTTAGTTTAGGGGACGTGTGTGTGTGTGTGTGTGTGTGTGTGTATGCATGCTTGTGTGCATCTGTATAAGGTTGTATGCTTGTATTTATGTTACTATGTGTGGATCACTTTTGAGTATTTGTGTATGGAGAGGGGAGGACAGAAAGAGCAGAAAGTGACTGAGAGAAACATCAGAGGAGATTTTGAGGTCACATAAGTACACTGGAAGCTACTGTCCAGCCTGAAGTATTTTACCAGGTGATGAAACTTCTAGACCCCACGGAAAATATAATCTGAACTTCTATAAATTGTAAGTGTTTGTTTCTTTGTGGCTTGCTGGCTCTAGGATTTGGTCTGTCAAGGGTGTAATAAAAATGAGCATAATGCTCTGAAATGCCAAGAAAAACAAATGCTAAACAGGAGCCTGAACAGCCTGAAATATGCAAACAAGCCAAGGGCTCTTATCCCAGAAGTGGGATGGGGGGCTGGGGACATGCAGAAATCGAGGAGGTCCCTGGAGGGAAGTAAACTCCGCCGTTATAGTACTTGTGATGAGGACACTCGCAAGGCAGTAAGCGGGACACTTGACGTGGGCTTCCACCTGCAATTTTGCTGAGATTAATGTGCACTGATGACCGGTTCAACCAGAAAATTTCCAAGACGAATCAGTTGCTGGTGCCAAGCTGCCTCAAAACAGATGGGCAAGCACAGAGAAGGAGCACAAGGTGAAATGCCACACGTCAGGAGAAGATATTTCAAACTTAATTCACAACAGGCAGATACAGTGTGGACGCATAAACTGGGTTGCATATTTCTGTGGTGTGAACATTGAGAGGCAACCCACGCATCCCTGTTCTCGGCCAGATGACGTCTCCCACTGATCCACTTGGGTTTCTAAGACTCACCTGTTGTGCAATGCTAGCTAGCATTTGCTGCTGGAAAAGGAATCCAAGAAGTGTGTATTAGCCTTTGCAAAAACTGTTTTCACGGATTCAGTGTGAGACCCAATATGTCATGGCATTTCCTTAGTGTTACACAGAGAGGAATTCTTTCCTATGTCTTTACTGGAACGGGGAATGAGTTTACGCTACTTTGTGTGAAGGTCTTCCATGTTAAACTTTTGTTTTTATTGGACGCTGGACTTTTCGGTCCAAACTGCACATATCCAAACCCACTAGATGGTCGGCCAGATGACTGGGCCAGGGAATGACAACTTATGCCTACATCCACGTCAAACCTGATTGAAAGAAAGATTCAGACATGCCACCTGCATAATTTCTAACTCTAATTTGCTGGGAACGCAGCCCTTTCCCAAGATGGTGAGTGTTACTTGTAACTACAGGCTACATTTTTACCAAGTTCCAAATTGATGCTCAGTGGGGCTTGAAAGGGCCTTTTAAATCCCCCTGAATTGTTAGTATGTGCGGATGGCCAATACTAAGGTTCCCAGGCTGTTCTGTGAAATGCAACCTGTAGAAGGGAATAGCCATGCTTATTTATGTTGGAAAGAAGCTGCATAGGAAAGGCTTGGCTTCCAAAGGCCAGTGAGAGACACTGTCAGAAATGGGTGGTGGATAAATTAACTGGCAAAATACAAAATGGCAGCTGACGATATATAAAATGAGAGCAGCATATTTCCATATGTAAATGCTAAAATAAGAATAGGTTGACGAGGTTAAAAAATCATGTATACAACCATAGATCCTGTCCTTAAATGAGACCCACAGTGCATAAGTATTTTTCATATTCATTAGTTAATAGGTATCACTGTAACTTGTTAAACCCATGTGGCAGAATGAAAAGAGCATTGATCTTAGCTTCTGAAAGTATGAATTTTAATCTAGATTTTTACCTTGTGACCTCTGTGAATTTTGTTAAATAATGGAACTTCTCTGTGTTCATTTTGCTCGTAGTGAAATGGGGGAAAGCAATAATTATCTAACTCCCATTACCGTAATGAACACCTGTACAGGTTCAAGATGTCATTTAATAAATAAACATTACAGGAAGAGAAGAAAGATGAACGAGTTTACATATGAGGTGTATCTGGGTTGCCTATGGAAGAGTGAGCAGGGGAGGGTTGAGTGTTGTTGCTGTTTAGAGTTTGGAATGCGGGAACAGAGGTGACTGCGGTAAATAGCATCTGGATGACCCTCGGCTGAGAATGGCATTTTCAAAGCCATCCCCAAAATATGTCATGCAAATGGACTTCAACTGTTTCCACAGTGCTCCTGTGGGGTTGTCTGGTCACTGTGCACAGTCGATGGAAGGGTGGTCAGCAAGGTAACTTCGCTTTACTTCACGTCAGCCGGTCTGCTGATGTCAGCCAAGCACCGGGCATGTTTTTCATCATGTGAATTGAAACTCAGGCCATGGGTTCAAGGACAGCAGCACATACTTCATATTTTGTTGCGAGGGGGAGGCTAGGATTTGAGGGGAACACCCTGCCTAGTATAAAAGTGTCCACCATTAGTCTTCTCTAAGGTCTCCTCTATTCACTTTCATTTTGGGGCAGCTGTGTACCCATTGACATGGGTCATGTTTAACAGCTATGTACCGAGCCACTTCCTCGTGCGTGATTCATTGTTAAAACTCAGGGAAGTTTGCCCATAGCTGGCGTCACTCTGCTTATTCCCCCGAAAGATTTAATGTGGACTTCTGTTCCTCCTACTCTTCACCCTCGCCCTCTCTCTTTCCTTTTTGTCTTTTCTGAAATGTTTTCTTGCTATGCTTTTCATGCTTGCCTTGAACTCCCAAGTTCAGCATCCAGAGTGCTAGAAAAACAAATGTGCAGCTCAGGCTCAGCTCAAATGATAAATCATGGACGCATTCCACAGCTCTTTTCTTTTCCCTTTGAGATAATATATTATGTTGCCTAGGCTTGCCTCAAAATCACTTATGTAGCTGAGGCTAGCTTTGGAATCCTGATCGTCTTGCCTATACTTCTCTAGTGCTGGGAGTAAAGGTGTTTATCTCTAGGCCTCGTCTCTTTAAGGGTAAAGTTAGAAGTTTTGTTAAGGAACTGACCTGACTGGCATCCTACTCTAAGCATGGTAGCATGACTGCGGAAGAGCTTTTCTCTGTGGCACAGAGTCTCCATGGACATGCACAGTCGCTTTCTCTAAGGCACAAAAGTGTGGAGTGGGATTATATAAGGGTTGGAGAGCTGTCAGGAAAGAAACTGAGGGAGAACAAGAGACGAGGCAAAGTCACTGCCCAAAGGACAGTGATCACTACTTCAGACATGTAAGCAGGACTGAGAGCCAAGCTCCAGAGCTGCAAAACAAAGAATGGACAGGGGCTCCTTTTGTAAAATGGTTGGCAGGCTCTAGGATACTAGACTGCTAAAGGAACAGCACACTGTATAATGCCTGTACATATTCCATGGGCTTACTTTAGCTGGCATAAAGGTTTGGTTATCCAGGTCACATTTTTTTTTTTTTTTTGCTTGAGGTTAATGGATTCTCACAGTTCAAACTTCCCATAGAAACTTTAGAAAGGAATGAGCTCATTAGAGTCAAGACCCAAGGGAAGGCTTCTTAACAAGGTTAGGTTGGAGCTTGGATATATATGATGGGTAAGATTAGAGAATTAAAAATGGGTGAAGGAAGTAACTTTCTGGGTTCTGTATTCTATCTTCTGTAGAGCTCCTCCATTTCTTGGTTCCAGATTCATAGCAGCAACTGATGATCTCAACTGGACCTTACTCTGTGTGGGCGGCTTACCTCCAGCCTGTATCAACTCAGTTTTAGGATTGCAGGCCCTTCCATAGCAGCCTCAATGGAGACTCATTCTATCAGCACCACATAGAGAGCTACTAAGTATCTTCTAGAGCCAAAGGGTCTTCCTTGTTCATCATTCTAGTTCCTCCAAGTCATCCACAGTAGATAACATTCATATCCTTTCCCATATCCCAGATCTGTCTCCTGCAGCTCAAAACCCATCCCTCTTGCTTTCTATGGTCTTTACCCTCCACGTATCCTTTCCAATGCTAAATTCCTGGTTGACCTGGCTTATCTTGGCCCACAGACCATCACCTATCAAATACAAATGTGAATTAAGGCATAGGTTTTTTTTTATTAAGCACTGTTTTTCTAATCTTACACTGGAATTGCATCAGCAACTGCCCTGATGAGAAGGCAGATATTTCTAATTGTTCTTTAAAGCAATAATGAAATGCCACTAGGCAAGTGTTATGGAGGGTATTGTATAAAAGGAAGGGCTAGTTAGAGGTTAAAAGTCACATATGTCACATGCTTGGTATTGAAAAGCCACACCAGTGCATAAGGTCTCTGATTCATGATCAGTGTTCCTTGGCAGTGTTTCTACCGTGATACCACCCATCACAAAGGCAAATCTGAGTTTGGTATAGGCATACATCTATTCTCCCATTGAATTGAGAGCTGGAAAACTTAAGTTACTTGCCCAAAACTAAGTGAATCTAGGACGGAAGGAATTTTAAACCTAGTCTTATAACTGTCATACAATCCACCTGTGGTTAACAGAAACGATGCAGAGCTTTTCCTTGTGGATTTTTTTTAATTAAACTTTTTTTCTAATTAAAAATTTCCACCTCCTTCCCGCCTCCCTTTTCGCCCCCGTCCCCCACTCCCCACACCATACTCCCCTCCCCCCTTCCTCTCCAGTCCAAAGAGGAGTCAGGGTTCCCTGCCCTGTAATAAACTGAAAGAAAAAACCATATGATCATTTCATTAAATGCTAAAAAAGCATTTGACAAAATTCAATTCCTTTATGATAAAGTAGGGATACAAGGGTCATATCTAAATATAATAAAAGCTATTTACAGCAAGCCAACAGCTAACATTAAATTAAATGGAGAGATACTCAAAGCCACCCCACTAAAATCAGGAACACGACAAGGCTGTCCACTCTTTCTATACCTCTTCCTTGTGGCTTTTGAAGCATATCTATACTCAATCATGAAAGATAAGAGGAGGGTTTGGTAGTAGTGTTGGGAGGAATTTGGTTATAGAAGGTTGTTGAATGAGGTCATGGGATACCTTTCGAGATGGAGAGCATCCTACCGTGAAGCATCAGTGTTGCTGGGAACTGTTGCAGAGCAGAGTCTTGCATGATGTAGAATGTTAGAAAAGGTAGTGCCAGTGGTTTATCCTAGCCTTTCATTTTAGACATCCATAAAGTCAGTTCTTGCCAAAATATTCGTCGTATGTATAATCAATGTTCAGAAGTTTGTTTCGTGTATTCTGAAGTTGGGGTTAGTCAGGCTATTTCCTGAAAGGTTATGGGGGTGTGACAAGCCACCCAGTTTACAAATGCCCAGTGGTTCCAGTGTGGTCCCTTGCTCCTGCTTCTTGTCTGTGAGTCTACCTGAGTCAACAAAAGCTAACGGTTTTTGCACCCTTTGTCTACAACTGTTTTTGTGAAAACTCCTTCAGAACAGAATAGGCAAGAAGCTACTTTCATTTTTTTTTCTTTTTCTTTTTTTTTGTTGCACTGTTAGGTCTGGGCTACCTGAACCATTGTTCATTTTTATGTTTTCTTTACGGTCTGAGCTGAGATGAATTTTAAAGTCTGTGTTGCAGGAATTTAGTTTCTAGAATGTCAGCTCCATCCTGCTGAGTGTTCCATCAACACCCCTAGCCCAGTTATCTGCAGAAAACTTGACCCCTGATGGGGAGCCCTAGATGAAGCCAGGACATTGCTTTAGAAAGGGCTATGAAAAATACATATAAGATACAAAAATGTGAATTATGTGTGAAGCAAACAAAGCACCAGGCAATGTGGAATTTATGTCAACAAAAACTTGCTTCAAGCTATTCCTTACCTCTGAGGGAAGGCTGATTTTTAGTGTGTGGACCAGTAGCAAGGAAGAACTTTCTGCACAAAAGCTCTGGAAACAAAGAAATAACTTCACTACAATTGTTTCCAAGCTTGCTTCTCTTTCTAAATCATCTCTCCGAGTATTTTTTTATATGTCAGGGGAAGGTACTGATTGCTGAGACAAGATGAGCTATGGGTAAAGAATAACCAACATTCATGATAGTTTGACACATTCAGGGAAGAGAAGAACAGTTCAGTGGGACTGACAGTTGCATTCCTTACTGACAATGAAGCAGCTCTATGGCTGAATTGTTTGGGTGAAAGGGTATTGCAGGGTGCTTGGGGAGAACTTTGCACAGAGATGTCCTGAATTCTGTCATATTTCAATTATAGTGAGGCTGTAATTTTGTTTATAAAACTATGCATTTAAGATGTAGCATGCAATTATAAACAAACAATTTTAATTTATGCAAATATACTTCCATATACCCATATATAAATCTACAAACATTTCCATACTACAATAAATAATACAATTATGATTACATTGTAATTAAGTACATATTTGTAGATATGTTGCATTCAATATAAAAATTAACAATTATAAAATTAAAATGTTATGTATTTAATACGCAATATGATTGCAGTTGCCCCAGTTCTCTTACTGTAGTTCATGTTTCAATCAAAATATTAAATACCGTGATACTAAACTATGTAGACTTTGCTGCCATTCACCAAATATAATAGCATTTTTGTGCTGGTTTCTAAGCTAGCTGCAGAAATCCAAAATTGTCATTCCCTCTGTGAGAGCATTTTTAAGACAGGAGACAACTAATATATCCACTTTTAGAGCTAATCATTTTCAGTTACTCACAATTGCCTGGTTCCTGTCTGGATTACCACTGGAGACCCTGGCACCCAAGTGCCACAGGCTTCCCTGTCAAAAATAATAAGTATGTTCCAGGGGGGCCACACACAGCTCAAGGTTGGCTCTTAGCCACCCCAGCTACCCTAAGAACTGCCTTCCTAAAGGATTCTGGTAGAAAAGAGCGCATGTGGTCCAACTGGCAAAACTTTTGCATACCTAGATCTCCCTTTACAAGGGAGGGGAGAGTTTG
Source organism: Microtus ochrogaster (assembly GCF_000317375.1). Taxonomy (NCBI): domain Eukaryota; kingdom Metazoa; phylum Chordata; class Mammalia; order Rodentia; family Cricetidae; genus Microtus; species Microtus ochrogaster. The sequence goes on from NC_022029.1 coordinate 18,312,288, forward strand.
TGGCCTACTGGCCACCACTTCAACCCAAATTCACAGCCACCACACACTTTTGTTTATGTGAGAGCTACCTTTCCTTCCTCTTAAGTTCTTCAAATTGCCCTTGGGGCTCATTGAAGTCTCATAAAGAGAGATATAGGGCAGCAATCTGCCAGGCCTAAAGAAATGAGGCCTCCTACAATAGAATTTGCCTTTGTGCATCATATACTCAGATAAAATCCATTCCATCATCTTCAATGCATGTTTAGCAAGTATCAACAATTCATAGAGTTACAGATATGAAAAGTCACTTTGAGAGAGGTTCCCTTACATCCTAAACTGAAGCTACTGGGTGTTGGGATGTCTAGTTTTTGTCAGTTTAGACTTAAGCTGAATCCCTGGGAACAGTCAAGGAACTGACTCTAGTAGATTGGCTTGTGGGTGTGTACAGAGGAACATTTTCTTGATTAATGGTTGAGACGGGAGGGCTGTGTTCATGTGGGCAGTAGCACCTTTGCACACTGTTCTTGGTTGTGGAAGGAAAGAGGTTGGACAAGCCATGGAAGTGAGACAGTAAGCAGCTGGTGTCTGCTTCAGTGTTTGTCTCCAGGTCCCTACTTGAGCCTCTACGTTGGCGAGCCTTGATGAGGGACTCTAACTGCAAGCCAAATAAACCTTATTGTAGGTGGATTTTTCTTTCCTGTTCACCAGTTCCCAAATAATTGACATAGAGACTTATTATTAATTATAACATCTGGCAGATAGCTCAGGCTTGTTACTAATTCTTACATTTTAAATTAACCCATATTTCTTATCTACCCTGTGCCACAAGGTGATACCTTCTGTCAACAAGGCATCTTCATCTTGTTTCTTTCTGTGTCTCTTGAGACTCCTCTGACTACTCTTCGTCCTAGCATTCTCTGTTTGGCTCTCTCCATGACCTTATTCTATCCATCTATTGGCCTGCCGGCTTCTTTATCAAACCAATCACAGTGACATACATCCTCGCCCTATCCTCCCCAAGTTAAGATCATGGCGCTTTATTATAGAAGCAATAGAAGTATAAAGGATAGTTATACTGTGACTTCACGGGGTTATAAATTACAAGGAATTGAATGAGATGGCATCCATAGACTTCTTAACACTTTTGGTGCCCGGCAAGTTCATCGAATGTTGCCTGATCCCCCTCGTTTTCCCTCTCTCCATATCTATTGACCCATTCATCCACCTAACTTTCTACCCATTGATCTAAATATACACTTATTTATCATCCTTCTTTAAATTTTCTTCATGATTCTTGACCAAGTACTTGGCCTGCTTTGATTCTGGATAGTTAATGGACTTCTACACTTCCTTTTCCTGGATCCTTAAAGAATTTGGTCGATGTTTCAATCCACAAGCATTAGCAGAATGCCTGTTAACTGTCAGATGATTTGCTAAGCCCTTGGGTCATTAAGAAAGGCTTGGCCACCAACATTAGTCACATAAGCCAGAGCTATGGCTTTCACCGACTAATAGTTTGTTAGAAAATCCAGCTTGTTAACACAGCTTTATTCCCATATAATAAATGATGTGGCAGATATAAGTGTTTTGGATAGGAGCATGGATAATGACCTGTGGCTGGTGGTAGGGATGGCTCAGGAAATTCTAAGCAGAAATAACTAAATATTTTATATTAAAGAATAGAAGCTTCTTTTTCCTTGAAACCCAGAATTACTATTCACATAAGTGTGCTTGAAATCTGAGGTTATAGCTAATGATGAAAATGCCTCAAGTTTTGCCACTAGACTATGTTTGAAAGGCTGAAAAGCACACTGGGCCTTCTGTCTGAGTTTTATCCTTAGAAGCAAACATGTTCCCTCATCCGACCCCAACAATGAACATCTTTAAGTTATTTGTCCATGTTTTCAGGTTTACTCTCAGGATTATCACTATTGGCTACTTTGTAGGTCAACCCTACATATGTGGGTCCCCAAGATGGCTTTTAGGAGATCTTAGTGTAAAAACCCAGAAGCTATCTCATAAAGACCAGCTTTGTCTGGAAGGCCAGTAAAGATAAAGCAGCTTCAAGACCACCTGCCTCATTGCATGACTGGCCAAACTTCATTCCAAGAGGTATAAGCCTACCAGGCCAATGACACAGAGATGTATGCAGGACATTGATAGAATCCGGAGCAGAAAATGATAGAGAATCACAAGGCTCAGGTACTCTGTTATCAAGTATAGAAAGTAAACTTTGGAATACTAAGCATGGCTTGTTAGGAAATCCCTCTAACTGAATGGTTGATGGCCTTTGTGATTCCAGCAAGAATATCTTCCAGATCTCTGACTTAGGAGCCTGTGCTTCTGCTGTGACGTTGCTGACCAGAGCCCTGGCATTTCTGTACTATGTATCTAATGTTCCTTTGCTTTTTACTTTTGTTTCCCCCTAGTCCTTGGCATTGCTACTAATAACCTGTTTCTCTCTGTTCTTCCTCAGGAATCCCTGTTGCCTCATATATGATGAAAAGCCAAACCACCAATTCAGCTTTTGAGCCCTACAAGGAAGCAAATACTGGCTTCCTTTAGAGGCCCACATTCACCTTTTAAACTTTTGTGCACATAATCATTTGTTTAAGGAAGGTAACCTCTCCTTGCTGGAAGAGTTTGCAGACTCTTGAGATTATATCAGCCCTGGGCTCACATTTTGTGAGGACGTGGGAATGGCTGTTTCAATCTCCTGTTTTAGAGATGAGCAGTCTCCTGTCCCACATTGTGACAAAATTGACTTAAGGACAGGATCTACCTGCTATACCATTGAAATAGATTTCATCAGAAGGATTTCCCCATTTGGTCCCTGTTCCTAATAGCAGTAACCTCAGAAGAGATGTGATGTAGGAGGCCACTTGTTTGTTCCCAGCTGTTCAGCCCCAAAATTACCACACTGAAACTGTATTGATTAAATCACTGCTTGGCCCATTAGCTCTAGTTTCTTATTGGCTAACTCTTACATATTAATTTAACCCATTTCTAGTAATCCGTTATTGGCACCAGGCTGTGGCTTCCTGGGTAAAGTTCCAGTCTGTCTCAGGCAGGGCTACATGGCTTCTGACTCTGCCTTCCTTCTCCCAGCATTCGGTTTAGTTTTCCCTGCCAGGCTAAGTTCTGCCTTGCTATAGGTTCAAAGCAGTTTATTAATCCATGGTATTCACAACATACAGAGGGGAATACCACATCAGAGATGATAAAAGAGCACAATTGTGATGCTGGTTTATGTATGTGCTGTACATGTTGAAATATCCCATTGAAACCTGGCTTCCTGTGGACCCCATGAGAATGAAAAAGTAGAGGAAAGTGCAGAGGCCACCCTTGCCACTTTTCAGTCCAGGAAGTCAACTTTTACTGCATCCATAGAGCACAGTCTGAGTTACATAGTTGGCTGGGCTGGAAGAGCAGGATCTAACTATAGTCCCTGACACCAAGCTTACAGTATGGAATTTATCCAATACACGATTACTGGGCAGCTATAATTTTCTAGCTCTGGGATGGAGCATAAGTGAGAGGCTCCTGGATGGGTACACCAGAGGAAGTATACACACTGGTGCTTCTGGCATAAAGTGTCAGGAGTGTGAGTCAGAGAGTCAGTGGCATCGGCTGTCTCCTTACCCAGGAGTGAGAGTAAGCTTTAATGGCAGAAGTCACCTTGTTCAGCATAGTGAAGAATGAGGCAGAAACACGGGCTTGGTTAGTACTCAGAAGGACATTAGATGAACTCATTGCCACGAAGGACTGTCCCGTGCAGCACTGAACAAAGTCAGGATGTTGTAGTGTTTAGATGAATATGAACGGGGCTCAAAAGAGCACAGGAGTCATGAGATGCTTAATCAGGGTCCCCAGGGCAATAGCCTTCTTGGGCTGGCTCGGAGAGGTTTGGACCATGGGGGCGTTGTATGCTATCTTTCTGTAGAGGTGCACAAAAACACATTACTTGCGACTCTCAGTACATACTATTCCTTTTCAACATTTAGCTGGACTCCTGGGAGGAAGGAGGCCGCAGATCATTTGCTAGCCTTGAAGGAGCATCGGTTCCTTAGCGCTTTGAACCAGCTTCCTTTCATCTGGCTGTTTTCAGACTTAAAGGACACAGAACAGAAAGTGTCTGAAGGTCTGGATAGTGGTGGGGGGGGGTACAGATTGGAAATTCAAAGCAAGGCCCTTGGCAGCCCTGTTCTGCAGCAGCTCATCAGTTCCTGGGCTTCTCACAAGAGCAGGAGCCTGCACGCTCCTAGCCCTGCCTGGCTCCTGCCTTGGCCACGGCATCTGTTAGCAATGAGTGAAGCAAGAGAGTGGGGGCGGGAGAAAGGTCTACTGAAGCAAAATGTGTTTTCTCACACACATAAAACCACAGGCCTCCTGGAGGCTAACACCCCTTCATGCCCCCCCCCCTCCCCTTATGCTTGAGTTTGTAATCAGAAGCATGCGATTGAAAGTTGACTGTCTTAAACAGAAAAGGGCTCGGTGAGGTACCTTCTCAGGTTCTCCCAGGGCAGATGAGCTGTTTCGAGTGGGTTGAAGTTTACTGGTCTGGGTCTGAGCTTTGTCAAGTCCTTACCTTAGGCAAATGGCTCTGAAGCAAAGCCAGCCTCTGACAGACATACTTAACCTTGCAAAGCAAGCAGTCGAGTTACAAAATATCTCCTACTGCACTGAGACGGTTTATGGTGTTTTTGCTGAGCTGTATTTCAAGCTAGACTCAGCCACACAGCAGACTGGATACACTTGTAAGACTAGCCCATGAAGGAGGCTAAGTCAATTGAGTGCAGGAAACATTCTAGAAGGTTCCATAAGACCCACGAAATGGTGATGGCTGATTGTCCACCTCGGCATTTAACACCTGTAGGAACTAATGTCTACTGTTCACCCAAATCATAGATGTCAAGAGAATGAGTTAAGAACAATATTGGAAAGGAACTAGCCTCAGATTCCAGATACTTGACTAGTTCAGATGTTTGAAGTGGCAGAAGTGGCATTAATCCTTCTCAGGAAATGATGGGTAGCGAACAAAGAGCTGGAGCCTCACCTACCAACAGCCCCCACTTCCTCCTGTGGGGTTTGCAGCTTAGTAGAGAAATCAGAGGCCATGTCCTGTGAAGAGAATAAAGTCACCTCATCTAGACTTATCATTCTCTGGTGCTCTAATACACAGTTACGGTGGTCCATTGGTGATAAACAGCAGAGAAGGGGTTAGAGGGTTAAACAAGGTAGAAGATTAAACAAGGAATTTAATTGTCTGGAAAGCCCTGTCTATTTCAGAACAAATAGATCAATTCACTGGAATGGAGATTACAACCAAGTAGAGGTGTATAGATGTAGAGTCTGGGGAAGGGGAGGCGGGCAGGGAGTCCCCAAGGAGGCCAGAAAGGGATGTGTGCATGTGTGTTTGTGTGTGTGTCCCCTTATTTATTCTGTAGCTAGTTTTAAATGTGTCCCCTATGGATGCAGAGTCATTTTTCAAAGCCCACCAAATATTCCAAACCCACGCTATAAACTCTGTAAGCCTGGTCATCGCTGACTCATTGTGCAACCCTGGAAATGATCATGTTCGTTTGCAAGTTTCTTGCATATTTATAAATTGGAGACCCCATTGTCCAGACCCTCAGCAGCCTTGGGATTAATGAAAGCCTTGTTCACAAATGTCTTGGAATTCACAAAGGTTTAGATCGATAATTAACAAGAAAGAGAAGGCATAAACATTTCAAATATATATCAACTCCTCAATCTATAACAGCCAATAAGTCTAAGAACAGAGTGGCCACAATTTCCCCCAGTGACAGGCAACCCATGCACTTTCAAAAGTAATTCTTCAATGAGCATAAATTACCCATTGGGGAAACCTTCCTTGTATGCCATGGCTGTGGATTTATTAAGTGAAAATGAAACTTTTAAATAAATATCTGGAACAAAAATGTACTTCCCATCAAATTGGGCCACAAGGCAAGAAGTTTTAAAACAGTGTGGAGACTGGAGTCTGAGAGTCGGAAGCCAGGACTTTTCCTAGATGCTGTTTTGCTGAGTCAGTCCCTGCAGCATCGTGCTACACCACTGCCCAATACCTGGGCTCTCATAGAGTGAGCCAAGAGCCAAAAAGACTCACAAATCCTTTAGCGAGACCCTTTTCAACTCCTGAGGGAATCTGATAGGGAAGGAGGTATTTTGTGCCTCTTGAAAGATCTTGACTTCTTTTGAATGAAAGTGATGGAGGGAGGGTTGGTACCCAAAACAGATCTTGTAGTAGCGCTATCAGTATCATGACGTCATATTGACCAGGTGGAGTTGTTGATGTGGGGCCCCCTTTCTCCCTTAAATGTTTGGTGGAATTCATCAGTAAAATGATTTAGGTCTGACATATCTGTGTATAGCATGAATGGAAGGGAACATGATTAAAATTTTAATATTTAATTAATAAATATGTGGATATCCTTATACTTTTCTCTAGTGACTCTAATAGTCATCAAGGCATTTGTATCTTCAAAGGAACATAAAGAGTATATATGTAAAGTATTCTATATTATTTATATTTCATAATATACTAGCATATTTCTTATCATTTTGACCTATGGTCTTTCTAATGATATTTCTCATTATTGATACTGGCAATTTGCATGTTTTTTCCTTCTTCTTCAATCTGCCTAGAGGTTGTTAAACTTCATTAAATTAGATTTTTAGTAGTACTGTTATTTTTCACTGGTTTGCTTATTTTATTTAGAAACTTTAATTGTAGTTAACAACTTTAATTTGTTCTTTCAAAAATTCTTCGACAGTTTAATATATCTATACAATGAATATTGTAATTTTCACCAGTTCTTAATTGTCCTTCTTTTCTTACTTCTTTAGATTACAGAACAAGAGATCCATTTAGGTGCATAATATCAACCACACTACAAGGCAGGTCCCATATCCAGTAGGTGTTGTACTTTTTGTTTTGGTATTTTTTGTCTTACTGGATTTTTTTTTTAAATTTGAATCTTCTTGGTTTTCTTTTTAAGGGAGAAAACATAAAATTGAGTGGATAAGGAGGTCGGGGAGAATACGGGAAAAGTTAGAGGTAAGGAAAACAGAATCAAAATATAATATATTAAAATAATTAAGCTTTGCACAGAGGTGAGTCTGGAGAATCTTTACTAATTTAAGAACAATTTTAGGTTTATTACCAATTTGGGAGGAAGGAACAGTGGTTTTTCAGATATTTTCTGTTCCCACACTAGTCATCATCTCCATTATTTAATGTTTCTTTTCCTAAAGTACAGTATATTTGTCGTACTTTGTAAGCATATATTGATATGTCAACATAACCATTCATGGTTTACAGCAGGGTACATTCGGGTAGCTTTTCTACGTTATGTGAGTTCAAAGAAATAAATAATAAAGACCTGGAATTCACTGTTATGGTATCAAACCGAGCCATCGTACTGCCATTGAAATCCTCGGCATTCCAACTCTCCTTTCCCGCCAGCTCCTGGGCTGCCAACAGCTACCGTTGTTTTTCCTGGTCCACCTTTTCTCATGTGTGAGGTTGCTAGCATCATAAAGCATGTCGTCATTCAACATTTGTTTCTCCCATGCAGCACCGTGGAGTTTAAATCCATCCAGTATTTTTAGAGTTGCTAATCAAGCGCCTCATCCATGAACACAGACCATCTCTGCAGTGTTCCCGGTTTTCTTTCAGTTCATTCCTCAGAGTGTGGTTTTCTCCTCTTGTAAATCTCACTTGTAGTAATAGGTGCGGCGGGGCTGTATCCCCAGAACCCCGGCCGCCTCCGGCTTATGCCCCGAAATAATTACACGGACACTGTATTCTTTTAATCACTGCTTGGCTCTTTAGCTCTAGCCCTTTTCTTGGCTAACTCTCGCACCTGGACTAACCCATTTCCAATCATATGT
>NC_022029.1:18323408-18324048 GCF_000317375.1 Microtus ochrogaster
TCTGCTCCTCCCACCTATGTTCTAACCTATCAGGTCAAGCAGCTTCTTTATTTAATCAACCAATGACCTTCCTCCATCACTCACTCCTTTTTCTTTCACATTTGGGTACGAGTATTTTATTTTTGGTAATAGTGTAAGTAGTTTTGTATTTTTAACTTTAAATCACACATACCCATTGTGCTGACATATTAGAAAGTGGTTTACTTTTGTATATCAACTTTGCATCCAACAGCCTTAATATTAAAAAAATTTCATTGGCATTGTCCTCACATGTTATTGTATAACTGACAAAATTAAAGGACTTTAGTGAAGGTTGGGAAACACCCTTCCCAGCCTTTTCTAATCTCCTTAGCTAGAGCCTCTAGCACTGTTTTAAAAGAGTGGCATGAGGTGAGGCATTTTGCCTTTTGCTGAGCTTTGAGCAACAGTGTCTCATTGTTTACCATAAATATGGAGTTTGTTAAAGATTTTTTTGCTTTTGTTTTTGTTTTGTTTTATGGATAATCTTTTATCATTTAAAACAAACTCTCCTAGTTTGCTAAAAGTTATTTTTTAAATGATGACTGACCATCAGGCTTTTTAAAATGTTTTATTTGTATCTGTTAATATGATTATTAATATTTTGTCTATTAAAGTGGTT
>NC_022029.1:18324148-18345870 GCF_000317375.1 Microtus ochrogaster
CTGTCTCGAAAAAAAAAAAAAAAAAAAAAAAAACAACAAAAAAAACCCCAGGGGGTTTGTTGAGATGTGTTCTTGCTTAGTTGCCCAGGCTGGCTTTGGATCTGCAGTCCTTCTAATTTTCTCCCAAGTAGATGAAATTACAGACTTATAACACATATACAGTACCTGATTTGCAGTAATTAAATTTTGAACATGGGGCCAATATTGCATAGCTGGGAGAAATCACACTTGGTCATGGAACTTAAATTTTGAAGTAATTATTTTTTATTTAGTATTTTGTTGAGGATATTCACATCTGTTTTTAGGAGGGCTATTATTCCACAGATTTTTTTTTCCTAATAGTATCTTGCCTGATTTTGCTGTTCGGGTAATTCTGGCTTCATAGAATAAAGTGTTCCCTATACTTCTAGACTGTGTATGAGATTGAGGAGACCTGGTGTTATTTCTTCCTTAATAGTTTTTAATGTAATTTCTCACTGAATACTATGGGACCTGATACCCTTTATTTTAGAATTTTTGATTCAGTGTCTTTAATAGATATTGGTCTAATCATATTTTCTAACTTGGTATGTATGAATTTTGACATCTGTTTGTTTTGAGAATCTGGGCTCATCTAGAGTGTAAAATAATTGAACAAAGAATGATTTATGCTATTCTTTTATTATTTATTCTTATTCTAATGACCGTAGGCTCTGTAGTGATAGCACCTCTTTCATTTATAATTTTTACAAGATTTTTGTGATTCTTTTTTTCTTTTGTTTCCTTTGGGTTTAATTTGTTGTTCTTTCTCTATTTTTCCAAAGTGGAAATTTAGATTGCTGATTTTTATATATTTATATTCCCCCTATATTTATTTAGTCTTTTATTTTTTTCTGATATGCATAATTTCTTCTGTATCCTACAAATTTAAATAAAATTTGCTTTCATTTTCCTTTCATTAAAACCCACTTTTAATGGAGAAATGGTTGAGAGATTAAGAGAAATTTGGGTTCTTTCAAAAAAACCTAATGTTGGTTGCCAGCACCCATGTTCTGTAGCTCATAACTGCTTTTAATGCATCTTCAAGGTATCTGACATCCTCTTTCTGGCTAAGAAAGGCAGACCCACACATGAGGCATACACACACATGGCCCCCACGCACATGGCATGCACACATACACACAGAGCCCTCCCCACAAATAAAGTGAAGACAAATATTTAAAAACATAGCTCTAAAATTCTTTTAAGATTTTTTTATTTGACCCATGTGCTGGAAGCATGTCTTTTAATCTGCACATATTTAGGAATTTTCCAGCTGTCTTCCTGCTATTTATTTCTGGTTTAATTTCATTGTGGCCTGAGAGCAGGCACTTTATGTTTCCTCTTGTGTTTGTCCATGGTATGTTTTATGTGGTCTCTTTCTTAGTGAGCATCCCATGTCAGCTTGGGAAAAAAAAATGTTGGTTCTCTTTTGTTGGATGAAGATGTAAATTATATTACATTGATTGATAAGGTTGAGAAGTTCACCTATATCTTTACTGATATTCTGTCTGCTGCATCTTTCCATCACAACTGGCTGATGCTGAACTCAGGAACCATGATAGAAGATGGTTCTATGCCTTCTTTCAGTTCTGCCAATTTGTGCTTGTCATACTTTCATACTCTGCTTTTAGGCACACGCTTGTTAAGGACTGTTTTGCTTTCCTGGGGAACTGACTCTGTTATCAAATGTAAGGTTCATGGTTTAATCTCTAATGCCTTTTAACATTTTGATGCCCATCTGAATTTAATATCATTTCCTATTTTCTTTTATGTTGGCAATGTATTTTTCTCCATTCATTTACTTGAATTCTGATGTTGGAAGTCCTTCTGTATATGTGTTGTTTTTATTGGTTTATATGGTGTATATTAGTTTATTGGTTTATATAATGTATATATTGGTTTATATGGCTTAACAGAAAATATCCAGGCTGGAAGACTATATATATATATATATATATATAGTGTGTGTATATATATATATATATATATATATATATATATATATATATATGAGAGAGAGAGAGAGAGAGAGAGAGAGAGAGAGAGAGAGTACGTGGAGTCAAAGAGAAGCCATGTAGCCCTGCTAGAGACAGCCGCCAGATGGAATCTTGCCGGTAAGCCACAGCCACTTGGCAATACACAGATGAATAGAAATGGGTTAAATTAAGATGTAAGAATTAGCCAATAAGAAACTATAACTAATGGGCCAAGTAGTGATTTAATTAGTACAGTTTCTGTGTGGTTATTTCAGGGCTGAGCAGCCTGAAACAAATAAGTGACCTCTCCCAACAGAATTCCATATGGATCTTTGTATTTGAAGTGAGGTTCTATTTTTCCATAGAGTACATATAATTGGGTATTTGATTTATATTTTTATAAGTATATGTAGACCATTGATGTTCAACGTGACTATTGATACAATTTAATAAATATATATTTATTACTACTTCCTATATATTGCTATAATCATTCAGTTTATTTATTTATTTGTTACCTATTTCTGTTGTTTACTTTTTTCTGCCTTTTGAGGATTTAAGAGTTTTATATGATTATATTCACTCTCCTTTAACAACCTATCATCTTTTAAGTAGACAAAAGTGATGTTTTCTTCTTAAAAGATTATTTACTTTTATTTTATGTGTATAAGTGTTTTGCCTGCATGTTTGTTTATGCACCACTTGCATGCCTGGTGCCAGAAGAAGACATAGGGTTCCCTTCGAGTAGAGTTATAGACAGTTTTGAGCTGCCTTGTGCATGCTGGGCATTGAACTCTGGTTCTGTTGATGAACAAACAAGTGTTCTTAACCCACTGAGCCACTTCTCCAGTTTCATGATGTTACTTAGAAAGAATAATGACAAGGAAACACATGTTTTAGCATTTCCCTATAGTTTACAGTATGTATTTACTATGACAATAAAGGAGTACAATAATATAGTACTTTACAGGAAATGAGCATCTAATAGCAACAAAATGATTCTATTCTTCCTTCTATCCCTTATAGTTATGGTAACTCATATTAAGCATGTAAATACTCATACATTATTTACATATGCTTAATCATATATAGTTGTATATGATGTTCCTATTATTTTGAATGAAGTATTTGTTAGATCAATAATGAATAAGAAAGCTTTTAAGAAAGAATACACTATTCCTTATTTAGTGTGATTTTCTCTTTAAAAGTGAAAATTTAAATACTTGACTATGTGACCAATTGTCTTTGTAGCTAAAGAATTTAATTATTGTCTTTGACAACATATTTCTGGCAAAAAAATTCTTCAATATCTATTTGTCTGGAAAAGTTTTTGGCTTTCTTTAATTTCTCAGACTTTGTGGAATTCTAGGTTGGTGGTATTATTTCTCAATACTTTAAATATTCCATCCCACTCCTTTTTTTTTTTACATGAGTTTGTAAGAGTTTTCCTGATCAGTGCTGTATTTCTGTCTTTTGTCTGATTTGTTTACTTTAATTTTCTGGAATTTTAATCTATGTTTAGGTGCTTCCTCCTCTTCCTTCTCCTGTTTTTTTTTTATTCCTCCTTCATTTTCTTCTTCTTCTTTTCTTCTACTTCTTCTCCTCCTCTTCCTCCTTCTATTTCCTTTTCTTTCTCTTTTGGTTTCTTGTAGTCTGTTACTAATTTGGATCACTTCCTTAGTTGTTATTGACTGAAATGTTGTTGATTGACTCTTTTGCTGCTTTTGCACATGTAACCACACACCTCCCACCTTCGGGAGTTGCCCTTTAGCCCTTGGACCTTTCTCTTCTTTCTTTTACATGTCTGTAATTTGTACTCTTCAGTTTTGGAGATTTCTACTGAGATGATTCCAAGCTCAGTACCCTTTCCCTCTTAGCAACCAGTTAGTTAAACAATCACACTAAGATATTCACGTTTGCTGTTACAGTACTTTTAATCTCTAGCGTTCATTGTTCTTACAATTTTTCCATTGGCCATTTGTTTTTATATTTTAAAGTCCCTGATTCACTGATAATTACTTTGTATTTCTAGTTACATAATTTTAATGCCCCTTTCAGGTCTTGTGATATTCAATTTGCCTCTTGAAAAGGTGACTTTTGCTTTTTCCTATGCTTATTAACTTGTCCTTGGTGGCTAGGTATACTGTATTTGGTAAAGTGAACATTAGTGAACATGTTTGAGTAGTGTGGTAGTAAGATGTCAGAGACAAGGAAACCTAGCAGAGTCTATGATTGTCAGTCTCATGAGCCTGTGTCTTTAGACTCTGAACGCTCAGAGTTTCAGTGTTCCCTCTCCTTGCACATGGAGTAGGAGAGCCAGAGTGAGCTAGAGCTGGTAATTTCCTTCTTGTAAGTTGATTAGGCTAGAATCAAACTCTAACATATTCATTTCTGTTTGATTCGTTTATCTAAGGTCAAAATCTTCTAACAAAGAACAAAATGCTTTGACGTATTTCAAAGCATTTTTTTGTTTTTATTTGATTTTTTTTGGAAGAAGTTCCAGTGATTTCCTCTTTATTTACAGTAGCAGCAACTTAGTTCCAGGTTCTTGGACCTAAAGTTTAAGTGAACATTCTTCTCTATGACTATGGTGGAAACCATCACTTCATAAAATGAGTATCGGGAACTCTGGGTAATGAACGTTGAAGCAGTTTATTTTACAGTCTTGTAAAGTCAGGTATCAGCCTGGAATAGCAGGCATGCTGTCAATTGCATAGAACAGTTCATAAACTCAAACACATGATCCTTCCTCCTTTTTGTGAATAATTGGAAGGTGAAATTTTCCCTATTTTCTAGGTCTTAATATTCCCTTTGTTGTCACTTTTATCATTTCCCAACAAAAATTGTGCATTGGGCTCAGCTATAATTTTAAAAATAATTTATGTTAGTTCTTTGAGACTTTCATAAAAATACATCAGCAGATATACCCCCATCCCCTACATACTCAATTTTATTTCCTCTTTTTGTTTGGAACCCATGGAATCTAACTTGTGCTATGTGTAGTCTCTTTAATGTGTGATCTTTCCACAGAATATGGTTGACCTACCATTGGCTATTTCATTAAATAAAACTCCCCCTCTCTCAGCAGCTATAAATTACCAGTAACTTCTTAATTGGGGGTGGAATTTATGCCTGCCCCATGTCTCCATGCTGAAATTTTGTCTGACTTGAACATGCCCGGGTCTTGTGCCACAACAGCTGAGACTCTGTATGTCCGACTGCTCTGTGTTTAGAGGAAACAATTTCTTGCAGTCATCCATTACCTTTGGCTGTCACAAGTTTTCCTGTCCCCTTTCTGCAGTGATCTCTGAGCCCCATTTAGGACTGAACTTTCCACAGGCTTTTATTCTCTGTATTTTGATCAGTTGTTGGTCTCCTCATTAATCATAATCTACTGAAAAACTTGGATATTGAGTGTTTAGAGATAGCCTATTCTATACAGATATAATAGTATAACTTCGTGAGTTGGTTAAATACTGTATCTATTTATTAGGTTAATAATGACAGGTTTTCTCCTAGTGTCTCTGTCCCCTCTAGCAACAGTATCTTGACCCCAATAATGATGACAGGCATAAATTTCATCCTACAGGCTGTGTCTTAAATAAAATAGGAAAGTTGTTGGATCCTCCCATGACGTTTGTACCATGATGGCACCAATGGTGTGTGTCTCGAATATCTGCTTTACATCCTGATTATTTTAAAGTTTATCAGGCACATGATTTGCAGGCAAGCTTGGCTGTGGGCAATTTTCGACTCCAAATTTCTGGTTTGGGTAGGTTAGGTATGAGCGGGTCAGAATTTGGATGGGGGAGAATAGCTAGCGTGGCAAGGGTCTAGAGCTTTCTCTTCATTTGTAGCTGACATAAACTGTTTCAAGACACCTTTAAACAGGGAGCCACCAGCTTTTATTCCTGTCTTCCCCTGGAGCTGTTAGCTCTCGGAGCTGTCTGCTCTGTGTTTGCCCTCCCAGTGTTTATCAATTGCAGTTCATGTTTTTTCTGCACCAACCCCATTTCCCCTGGAAATTCCTTTTCTGGTAAGCTGTGACCTCCATGCTTCCAGCTCATCTCTCTAGTCTTGAAGGCAGAAATGTTCTCTGTGCCCTTGCCTTTCTTTCAGACCCATGAGAGGGGTTCCTGTTTCAGCCTGCTTCACTTCTAAATCATTCAGATGGAACAACATCTGATTTCCTTACATGTACACCTGGAAAGAAGAAGTTACTTTGTTTGCCTGGTAAGGAAACGTCATCAATTTCTGTCCTTGCCCTCACAATTATTAATAGTTGTTTATTGTATCTGACACTTGAGTTGTAGTTTTTTTCTCTCCTTTATCTTTGCTGATTTGTACCTCAATTACTCTGTAGTGAAGACTTACGACTATTAAGCTCTTCTGCTTTTGTATATTCAAATGTAACTTTATTTTTACCATGGTAAATATAATTTTGAGCTGCATATAAAATTCTTGATTTTGTCTATCTTTTTGGACAACTTTGAACAAATTATATGACAATTTTTCTTCTTCTGTTTTTGTTTAAGAGTCTGCTCTGAGCCCAAATGGTAGCCAATCTTTTCACTCCAATTGCTTTGATGACCTTTCCCTTTGGTTCTTCCTTTTTTTATGATACATGCCACATCATGTTGAGAAGACAGCATTTCAAAGTGCTCCTCCCCACCTGTAGCCCTTACATTCTTCCCTCCCACTCTTTCACCTGAACACTGGTGGCAGCAGTATTAATACAGATGTCCCATTTAGGGCTGAGCATTCAAAATTGTATTCTCTGAACTTTGACCAGTTATTCATCTCTCCATTGACTGTTTTTCTACTTCAAAAGAAGCCTATTTTCTCACAACTAAATTTAAAACACATGTATATGTATAATTTTGTGTAATATGTAATGCGTATTCAAAATGTATAACATATAATCTAACATTTGCATAATATATATTTATACAACACCATCACTGAAAAAGACACCATGACTTTTAAGTCAAGCAGGAAGGGATCATGGGAGGTTTTATAGTGGGTAGTAAAGGGAAGAAAAAAATATTCTAAGTATATTATGTAATAGAATAGATAGAATAGAAAATACTTTCTAAAAGTGAGAAAAATCCAAGTGGAAGGATAGTAATCACATGTGAAATGAAGGAAGAAGGGTAACTAATGATGGTTAAAAGAGGATGGGGGCAAAGTAAGGGGGAGAAGAGAATAAATTTACAAAAGCTAAAGATTTGTGGAAAGCCTCATGGAAGCATACTAATTAGTAAGATACCAATTAGTTAGCTACTTTAAAAATAAAAAAATAAAAGAGGGATTTTTAATGAGTTACCCAGCATGAGTAGACCATGTCACTGTAAGATGATGCAATTATTAGATGGAAAATCACAGTACAAGGCATGTACATCACTCTATGAATTATTGGTCAGTATCGTACCCAAGAGATCTCCACAACCACTCAGGATATTTACTTCCCTTGGTTACTCACAATAACCACTAGGTAAGACCCTGTTGCTGGAGCCACTATACATGTTGGCATAAAACAAAATCAATCTCATATTGATTGGAAACTTCTCTCCTGGCAGCTTTCATGGTTCTTGAAGGTGCTCTGCAGGCTGCTGCGGGGGGGGGGGAGGATGCCATCAGTTGTCTTACCCATTCTGAACTCCAAAGGCTGCCAGGCAAGATGTACCAACTGGAGCAGTAGGGGCAGGCCTACGGTGGGGGTGATTAGCTGATTTCTGGGTAGATTTGAAGCAGAGTATTTCATCCCTGTCAAAAAACACATAGCTTTGTTAGTCATAGCCTGAGAGTAGAACCTGCTGATGAAAACAATTCTTTTAAAACATAGTTGCTGGGTAATGTCACCTGAACAGAGACTCATTCCTCATAATGTCATACAGCTATGCAATTAGGGACTTTCAGACCCACTAAAGTATGTTATGCCTTAATAAGTCTGTAAAGATAAAATGGTCAACCAAAGGTTGTTGGCAAAACCGAAGAAAGTAGAAGTAGATATTTTTCTTCTTTTTGATTACTTAAAAAATATCTAAAATTGCTTTTGGTCTTGGCAGCCATAGGGAACATTCTATAGTCTGAGAATGATGTCATAGTTCCTCGATACAGAGCTCCATGGTTTTAATCCACCAAGATTTCGCTAAAGCTCTTCTGCATCTCTGTGGTTTGTTGCATGTCTCAATGTCCCATCTCCAGTGGACGACAAAGTTCAAAATGCAAGCATCCACACTCAGGACATTGCTTTCATATGCTTTAAAAAGGCATTGGAAGATAATTTGCTAAGTTATGTGCACTGTCCTTTCTGTACCTTTTGTCCTCAGCAGTGACGAGGGAAGACACTCAGTCAACTGATTGCTGGAAGGATGGTATCTGTCAGGCAAAAGTAGTCATGGCTCTGAGAGTTGTGATTATAGAGTATATAGCTCAGGAAGTGGGTAATTCCTTAACCGCGTTGTAAGATTAACACATACAGTGGTTGACTGAAGTGAACGGGCTGAGTTGTGGGTGTTTAGAGGGTCAAGTCAGGGCTCCTGAGACACTTTGAAGATAAAGGTGACGTTAACGAGCAAATACCTATTATTGCAAATGATCTAATTACTGAAATAATTGCCCATATCCAGCCAGAGACCCACAATAGAAGCATTGAATTTCATGGTGTTCCAGAGTGCTGTGTGCTGTTCATCTGCACACTGTGAGCAATAACACAAACCACATCCCCCAAAGCAGCAAAGCCTCTCTGCTCCATCCTCAGGGCTCAAGAGTTCCCAAGAATCAAGTAGCAGAGAACAACAGATGCGCTGACTTTGGCTGTTGGGAGACCAGGAGGGACATGGGCAGGCCAGCTCTTCCTAGTTATTTTTGTCTTTGTTGCCTCTCCAACAGTAGATGGATTTCTCCAACAAAGCAGCTACGATCTTTGTGTTAAACTGACAGATTGTTTTGATGTCATTAAACACAGATAAACAAACTGGAGCCGAACTGGTAGCTATGTTTCACAAAATGTTCCAAAACACCTGCAAGCCATTCTGAAATACAGACTCTAATCTAGCTTTGCTCCAGGTCCTCACCGACTTCTTCATGAAGTGTTTCTGGATACAGCAAGTTTGGCACGGACCGCAGGTGCTCTTCCAATCAGAGGGAGACTCATCTCTTAGTCTCAAAACAGAGACTCAATTACATCTGAGATGCCAGTCACAATAGGGCAGGTATGAAATGAAGATGGAACCATTCCTAGGCATAGAACAGTCTAGAATTGAGGGGCAAGGCCTGTAAGTGATCAAATAGTGATCATATAATCATGAAGCTGGGTGTTCACATTCAATTTGTTGTCCCCAAGGAGCCTGAAGTTTCAAACTCATTTTGTAGAAGGCAAATAGATTCTACCTTATATAATGGGACATTATAGTGATTGGCCCAAAAGAAATTTTAATCAATTAAGAAACAATCTGTCAATTGTATGTTGGGATGTACAATAGCAGATATTTGTTGTACTCTTGGTTGGATGGAGAATCACTTAAGAGATTCAAGCACACATCTAGGTATTTCTGTGGCATTCATTGAGGGAGAAGACGCACTCTGAATGTGGGTGGCACCATTGTGAGGACTGTGGGCCTGAATAGGACAAAAAAGGAAACAGGAGAAAGGCAGAGAAAATGTGAACTGAGACAGTCGGTTATACTTTCTCTGCTATGATGGACTGAACCCTCTGCAAGCAAGAGCTACAACAAACTCTTCCTCCTTTATGGTGTTTCAGTTCAGTATTAGGATCTCCGCAAAAATAAATGGAACTGGTATAAGAAGGAAAGTGTTATGCTCGGGTCTTCCTTCTCAGTCCAGCTCTCCCCCCAACCATCCTTTTGGATTAACTACTTAGCAACAAATTCAGGACTGAATGGCGGGTGGTATTGGTAGCTGCCTCTCTCTGGGACACCTGGAAAATTTATGTTGACACACATCAGACTCATCTGATACCCAAGAGTCTTTACACCTTTCCCCTTCTCTTCATCCTTCCAGGAACACAGGGATGGACATCACTTCTAGGCTCTTTCCATCTCCCCGCAAATGGTCATTAGTCAACAGATGTACAGACTCATCTGATACCCAAGAGTCTTTACACCTTTCCCCTTCTCTTCATCCTTCCAGGAACACAGGGATGGACATCACTTCTAGGCTCTTTCCATCTCTCCGCAAATGGTCATTAGTCAACAGATGTACACGTGATCAGTGGGCACTCGATACTAAGAGAAAAAGTCATGTAGATGAGATGAAGCAGGGAGTTCTGATGACTTTGTTGAAAGATGGAAGTTTAAGATAAGAGGCCTAGGATAGAGTCTCATTTATGTCATCAAGAACCAGTAATAGGACTTTCTAAACAGGTAGGAAACAACAACAGAATCTTTTCTTTTTGGCCTATACAATTAATATAAAAGCAGAATGAGATAATACTTTATAAATATTGTTTTTGATACATTATTTTATATTTGGGTGTAGGAATTGCAAAGATCATGAAGATGGTTCTATTTATTTCTGCATTTCCTAAGCTATGCAACAGGGGTTTAGAGGCAAGGAAACAGTTTATTCTAGTTAAATGAGTGAACACATATACTGATATTTTGTGGGAAATTTGCAGGATGATGAAATGTGGACTTTCAGGATACTTGGTGCAAGGGATTTCCAGCTTTTTATGTGGACCAATGAGGACTCTGAGGAAACCTTTCTGCCTTTTTACTGTTCTTGCTTAGGTGAGTGAAGGAAGAAGAAAGGGTCACAGGAAACTTGAATAGTGAATAAATTGATAACAAAGAATATCTGTAAAGACTGTCTCTCAATAGCTCTGCACTTCAGGATTTCTTATCTCCCACCCAAACTGTGTTGCGTGTGGCTGGCAGTTCAGCAAATCTCTACCACTTCCCAGGTTCTTCTCATTGTTCTCCGTTGGCTGCAGCACTTGTTTTCTTGACTTTGCCTGTATATTATTTGGACATATTCCTCAATATTTAAACAAATGTCCAGATGCTCACACATGCCAGTGGATGCCGTATTAGCGGGAGAACAGCAAGAGCCCATTTACAGCTGGCGCCTGTCCAGAAAACAGACACAGCTATTCCGGCGACAGGAGGACATGGAATCCCTTCTGTTATAAGCCTGGGGTGCAGAGTGAGAGGGAGCTGGAGACAGGGGCATTGCCAAGGCTGACAACCAGATAAGGGTCTTGACTGTTCCCAGCCCCGCTCCTGCCCATACACCTCATAAAGTGATAACTTGGATAGAATTTCCCTACCAGTGACTGCAGTGAAGTGGGTTTCATAACACATCGAGTCGGGCTGACAGCTCCCAGAACACAGAACTTCAACCATTCCTATAATCTCAGTAGGAAGCTGCTGTCTGCCCCACCATGCCGTCTTTAACACAGATCTTCCAGTGCGCCTGCAGTTGACTCAATCTCTGCGCAGGAAAGTAATAATGATAAAATCAGTAGGCGGGTTACACTTAGTGAGAGGTGATCAGGTGTTCTTTGCCTTATGTAGATGATCTAATTCAACCATCTGAAATAGCTCACCAGAGTGATTTTGAATCCACAAGATATAGTTTGAGGACATAAAGTCATTTTTCCAACTTTTCATAACTAGCAAAGGTGGTGACTTAAGCCTCGGTTGTTCTGATGATGGCATCTGTCCCTCATGGTTCTCTTTCTTTCTCCAGATGTCCAAGAATCCACTATAACCTCCATAAACCATTAGAGAGGCTCATCTGGCAATTTAATATACAAATGTATAGAAAAGCATCCCCCGTGTTTAGCACTGATGGGTGCAGGGTAAAAACAGAAAGGATATTGGATGAATGAATAGGTAATTTAACCTCACATCTGGAAGGAGTTGCTTTTTGAAGGCTCTTTTATTAGTTTTTTATTTCAGGTGTTGCCTTCTGTATGGGAAATCATTTTATGTATAGATAACAGTTTTCTTGGTAAAGCAATAAAAAGCAGACACCAGAGAGCAAGTCACTAGTTCCTTCGGAATGAGTGACACAAGGCACCAAGCTTGGGATGCGCATCTTGAAGGACCAGGAAGTCAGTTTCTAACGTCAAGTGAAACCCACTTATTATTTCTCTCACATTTCAGAACTCAGATGAGCTGTTTTCATACAAACGAACAGAGGTGATCCTCAGAAACACTGTAACTCTTCATTCTTGACTTAGGATAATTCCCAAACCGAAGGCTTGTTTTAGAGCTAGTTGGACAGCAGATATGGTCTGTGTGTCCTCTCTTAAGGCACTGCAGGGCATGGTGGAAAGGAGCTGTGGCCCCAGGGCATCATCAGATGCAGTCTGGCTTCTGAGGAAGAAGTTAACAACATCTGGTGAGTGTGGGTCCCCAGCATGATTCCACACACTGGCGAGATGATCCACTTAGTCGCTAGCTACCTTGCCAAAAGGGTCTCACTAGCTTCTTGAAGAAGGACATGGATAATGGAGGCACAGAATGTGTTCTTTGTTCTTTGTATCTCTGAGGAACCAGGGTAAACATGACCAGATCCTTATGAAAAGGTGTGTGTTTAATTATTCCGAACCAACCTTAGTGGTGGGGCACTGAGACTTTCCAAAGCTGGATGAAAGAGACTCTGTTCAGAACGTAGAAAAAGCAAGTGGGCTGACTTCTCTGAAAGAGGCTTTTGGAACAGTTCATATTCTGATTCAATACCTGGGGACTGGAGCCTACAAGATCCTGAGGTCTTTCTCCAGTGTGTACAGAATGGTGTTTTAGGGTTAGAGCAGTAGGTGTAGAAGCAGCAGAGGGCCATCGGAGAGGCTCACAGAAGTCTAATCCTTCTCAGCCAGGTCATCCATTTCTGTGGCCACCTAGACTACATATTTCAGAGATAAATATAAAATAGTTAGGCAGGTGTTCTCCCTTTTATTTATGACCCGGTAGCATCTACATTCAGAATTATATATGTAGTATTGAGTAATTGAAATTACTGGTTATAATATTTTAACACCCAGTTATGCTGGACCACACTGGGAGGACCCAGGAAAGCTACCAAATTTCTACCTGATGTCCTAGTTGATCTCTAATTCTTACAGTGATGTTTGGACTTTGATAATTATCTCTTCTTAAAAAGTTACTTTCTGAGGTAGCTCAGTGGGTAAGAGTGTTTAGAATGAGGACATGAATTCAAACCCCAGCATTCAAATAAAAAATCCACCCATGATTGGTTGCGTCTGTAACATGAATATTGGGGATGGAGACAAGAAGATCCCGAGCATTTGTTGGGCAGCCAACCACACCCAGTGGCAAGTTCCTAATTCACCAAGGACCTGATCTCCAGGCAAAATGAGTGATGATGTTAAAAAAGGCGCCTAACATTCCCTAACTCTTCATGGTTGCAGAGATGTGTACTTGCACGCCTGTGTGTCTGCAATACACACATATATACACCACGCACACAATATGCACCATAGATGCTCAATACAATACAAGGCAGACATATATATAACACACACAGAGTCACAGACAGACACAGACACACAGACACACACACACACACACACACACACACACACACAGTTACTTTCCTAAGGGAGAATATTATATTATATTGGGTGAGAAGTGCCTCTCCCCACCAGGATTCTGTGAAGTGCACTTTACTACGTCGGTATCAGTCACATATGGGCCCAGGTTGACCTCAAGGAAGGTGAAAAATTATAGATCAGACAGAGAGCACATGGCTTAAAATTAGCCAGGGCTGGAAATGAAGAATCTGCTATTTCTCTTTCTGCTGGTGAATCCAGATCAAGTTATCATTCAGCCATCCATCTCTGTCGCCCATCTCCTTGAGCACACACATGTGTGCACAGCGCTGTGCACTCACAGGCCTCAGCCTGGTGCAGCCCTATTTCCTGTGTCCAGGCAGAGGCTCCCTGCAGCTGGAGTGGGAAGCACCTGCGTGGCTCTGCTTTGTGTCTGCCTCACTCACTCACAGGGAACCTGGTTACCATCTGTACAGGTAAGACCCCAGCATGGCCCCCGTAACCACTAACCCAGCTCCTACAGGCCCAAAGTCAACCTAGACATAAACCAGGCATCCTGCCATACTGGAGGGGGCCTGCTTCATGTCTGTGGTTCCCACTCACACAAAGAAACCTATTCATACACCCCCTTCTCCTAGTAATGTCTTCTCTTTGTGCTTATGCAGGTTAAGTCATGCTGGGAACTGGGGATGAACTGGTAAGAAGTCTAAACTAAGGGACTGCACCATGGATTTATTCACTCATTTAGGAAACTGCCCTATACCAGGCTCTTTGGAGACAGCCTGTACAGAATGTCAGCACTGATCTAGATCTCAGAGTCCAGTGGGAGTGATAAATCCAAACCTACCGGCTACCTGCAGCCCCAGGTGATAAAGACTCAAATGAGTACAGGTAAAGGGAGTGCTTTCCTAGGCATCTTAAATCTTATAAAGGTAAAAATTTCATCTCTCAGAATTTGGAAAGATTTCTTACTGTGGCTCCAATATCCAAATTGGCTATTAAGAGATATACATAAATTTGCATCTTCATAAGTTTAAAATAATTGTGTGTGTGTGCGCATGCACATGCGTATGTACACATACTCATCTGTCAATGCATGTATGGGGGTCAAAGTTTGATGTCAGGATTCTTTATCATTTTCAAGTTTGTTTTTCGAGACTGGGTCTCCTATTGAATCTTAGCTTGCCATTTTGACAACATTGTGTGGTCAGGGAGCCCTGCAGACTGACTCATCTCCAGGACCCTAGTACTACAGTTGCAGGTGCATGCTACCAGGTGGATGCTAAAGATCTGAACTCCACTTCCCATGCTTGCATAACAAGCTGGTTTTACAATGGTAGACTGAGGAGTGATAGACAAGAATAAACAATTCCACAATTGGAACCAAATATCAATAACCAAAAGACATCAGAAAATCATTAAATAGTTGGAAATTAAGTATTTCTAAATAACTTGTAAATCAAACAAAAATGTAAGTGCCAGGCCAGCAAGATGACTCAGCAGGTAAAGGTACTTGCTGCCAAGTCTTATGAACTGAGTTCAATCACCAGGAACCACACAATGAAAGGAGACAGTGATTCCAGATGGCTTTTGATAACATATGCATGTACACACACACACACACACACACACACACACACACACACACACACGGGCAAATGTAATAAAAATAATGGAAAGTACTTTTAGCTAAAAATTAAAAGTAACTTATAAAAATTTGTGGGAGAATTCTTCAGCATATAAATGGGAAATTGAAGTGATTTGATCGTTGCTGCATAGGAGAACAATCTTAAAGAAATGCTCTGGGTTTCCACCCTCAGAAACAAACAAGAAAAACAATTAAACCCAAAATGCCTAGAAATAAATAGTAAAGATTGAGTACAAGTCAAGGAAATTAATATCAGACAAATAATGGAGAACACCCAAAGACAAACTTAGTCCTCTTAGGTTAAGAAAAAACAATAAGCCCTTGCCAGAAGCCATACAAAGGCAAAGTTGAAGATGAAGACTGGTATCTTTGCTTCCAATTCTTCAGCTCTTAGGAAGAAAACAAGGTTATAATGACTTCTATGATAATAAGCTCAAAGTTTAAAGAAATAAAAATTCTAGTGGATGCAAATTTTCATAGTTCACTCAAGGTAAATTGGTTATCTCTATATCTATGAAATAAATTGAATTGATAGTGAAAAGTGTTCCCTTACAGAAATGGTTCATCACCAACTTCTACCAAATACCGAAAGAAGGAAAGATACTAATGATGTGGATAGTCCCCTGAAGAATTGTCTAAAAAGAGAATCATGCCAGATTTGTGGTGTGGGCCCTGCCCTGCTATCCAACTGAGAGGGGGTATAAGAAAAAAGAACCACAGCCTAATATGTTTTGGAAATTGTGGCTTGGTTCTGATAGCAAAATAGATAATTTGGGTACTATCGATGGCTGTTAAGGGCAGGCAATTTGGCAAAAATTTTAGCAACGATTTTCTAAGTTGAATGTATCATGGTTAAATGAACTTATTCAAAATATGAAGGGTCATTATAATATCCAGAAATCATGTGATCCTTATATTGATGTGCTAAAAATAAAATAATAATATTGTCAATACAAATGGAACATGTCTATTAAAAATTCTGTATCAATTCTAAAAAAAAATGCCTGTAAACCAGGACCAGATGGACATTTTCTCAGTTTGCTAAGTGGTAATAACAAAACCAATGGCTGACATAGTACTGGCAGGGCCATGAGCTTTCAATGTGACATTCGGGCAAAAAATAAAACAAAATAATGACTATTTTAGTTTCATTCACTGAACTCTATACCAGAGAATTTTAGCCAGCGTAATAAGACAAAGAAAAATGTTACTTAAATTGATAAGGAAAAGGGCACCTTTGCCTTTATTCTTAGAGAAATTATTATTTAGAAAATAGAAAAGTAGATATGATCAAAGCTAACTAATTAATGAGTTTGCTAAATTTGCTGAAAAATGATTAATTATATTTCTAAATAACTTGTAAATCAAACTAGACACAAACAGCCAGGAATCTAAATGAAAAACAATACTATGTTAAAGCTTTGGGAATATGAAATGCTAGACATAAATCTGATAAAAATAAGTAAAGTTTCTTGACTCCAAAAATGATGACAGATACTAATTTCATTTTGTAGATTCAGTCTTAAATAAAATTAGTAAGTGGTTACTAATTTGCTAAACTTATAAGATGCAACATTTCAGATTAAACAATTTTAAAGCTGAACACAGATTAAACCACTGTTTTGAGTCAGTAGAAGGCCATTTTCAGAGGTCTTTACATGGTTTTGATGAGTTGTTGGCTGGTCAGTGTTTCATAGGCAGAAAGACCAGAGCTGAGTCTATTTTCTGCCACTCACTTGAGTTGGTTTGTGCTTGGGGAAAAAGGAGAATAAGGTAAAAATGAATAAGTCCAATAAATAAAGCAGTACAGGCTGGGGATTTTATTCATGATATCGTATTGATAAGATCATAGATGCTGATGAAATGGGCTTGCCTTGACCTTTGATCATTTCTAAACATTCATGAAAGGTGATACTGGCTTTTGGATTAACCTTGCATCTACTTTGCATTGGTTTAATTGAAAAGCATTGTAACTCTTAAAATTATCCAGATTGCTTATAACTATATTTCAGATAGTATAACAATAAAAGTCTGTCTAAAAGAACACATCTTCTAATAAAAGAACACATCTTCTGCAGGAAGAAGTTTTCAGTTAGAGCAACCTCACATTGTTATGTGATCTTCATTAAGCTTCCTTGTTCACCAAACGTGGAACTTAATGCTTTTTGGTGGCCACTAAGACTCTAATGATATTTCATACATAGACAGGATTTAATATTTGGAAACTATTATTATCTAGGTTCAAAAATCAAATTTAGGAGAATATACATATATGAAATATTAGTTGAGTTTGCTCTTCCCACCATGTTCTCATGGTTGTAGCATGAATTCTAATTTATCTTAATAATAAAAACCTGCAGTCAGATATTAGGGGGTAAGGCTGAGAGATCAGAGAAACAGTGCAGCCAGCCATTTAGAGAGAGAGACCTTTTACGTCTACCAAATCCTTAGACTAAAGGGGTGATCCTGTATCTATGAATCCTCAGACTGCATCTATCTCTATGAATACTCAAACTGCATGCTATGTCAACAAAACCTCAGACTGCACTGAGCTCCTGTCTCTTCCCACCTTATATTCCTTTCTCCACCCAGCCATATCACCCCTGTCTCCACCTCCCTAGTGCTGGGATCACCTTTGTGTGAGCTTTGTTTCTTTTAGACTTGATTATTTTTATGTAGCCTAGGGTGATCTTGAACTAACAGAGACATATCTGTTTATCTCTGCCTCCTGAGTTTTGGAATTTAAGAAGTGTGCCACCATTTCCTGGCCTCTAGTGGTTTAATTCTGCACCCTGATCTTCAGGCAAGCAAAAGAGCACTACAGGTAGTTGTTCAATAATTTAGAGATGATGTCTTGGGACCTTGACCTATGATGGTCACTTCTATAAGCAGTCTTCAATTTAGAAAATGTTTCTATGAAGTTGATCTTGTTATTCAACTATGCCAATAAGAAAGATTTTTTTTTAGTGACAATTCATCAATATATTGAGTAAAATAAGTATGCATAGATTCCAAGAAGCAATGTTGCCTGATGGGATGACGTCCTGCTTCAACCTTGAATGCAAGAAGGGAAGCCTACTTCACTTTCATTTTATGAAAGCAGCAGCTTAACTGTTAGTTTCAGTCTAAATTCTTGTTCATTGTGGTTTGTGGAAAAGTACCTCTGACCTCCCCAACATTGAAATGAGTCAAATGTTCTATACACAAGGTTTTGCAAAGCAGATGCTGATGGTTCATCATAAAAGAATGATGAGGGTAGGTGTACCTGAAAGGCAGGTAAAATACACATTAGAGGACTTGAAGTCCTGGGGAAAGCAATGTTCTCTGTTACACCCTTGACCATAAGTGATGATCTTAAGTTCATAGTATGTTGATTATATGAGCTTATAGATTTGTCAGTTAACACTTGTATGTCCTTATTTAAGTCATGCTTAGATAAGTAATGGGAGGATCATTGATTGATGTACTTGAGGTGCCATGCCTGGGGAAGCCAGTTTGTGAACAGACGTCTGAGTTTTATATGAGTGAGTGTTGAGAGAAGAAACCCATAATTCTTCACCCTCTTCTTCTAGATTACATTAAATTTTGTGTGTGCAAAATTAACAGTGCACAACAACTGAAAATATTCAAATATAGACATATGTGAAAATAAACAGTGGATGCCCCACTGCCATTCATTCACCTCAAACCTGAAGAATTTTCTAGAGATAATCATTACTAAAAGATAGCATGTATCTTCACAAAATTTTCTAGTTTAGATACATAAATAATTTAAGTTAAAGGTACTCAACTCACCCATCATAGTGGGAAAAAAGTAAACTGATAAAACTCCTTAAATCAGTAGGTGATACCAATTTATCTTACTCTATAATAGTGAAATGAAAAAATTGTATTGATTTCTGAGAAGGTATTCATCAAAGCTTTGGAATTGTTTTTAGGTAAATTGGACTTTTGAAATTAGTAATTATTGTACTTCAGAAGTTACCAACAGGAAATGGGGAGGAAAATCTACAGAATGTCAGAAGATATGGGCAACTCCCAGTCTCCTAGGAGACCGCGAGTGGTGTGAACTACTCTTAGACCTCAACAATCAATATGTAAACTAATTTGAAAGTTGGCAAAATATATGAATAAATATGTCCTTGTACTATTTATTAGGCCAAAGTAACAGTTAAGAATCTGCTCAATTTCATTAAACTTTGGGGGTAAATTCAACCAAAAAAACAAAAAGCAAAACTACTTCATATTCACTGGGATGAGTATAATTTGTTCTTTTAACAAATAATTTAGATTTTGGTTCATTGTGCCCCTTTCTTTCATAAAATGTGCAACATGGGAAACTTGCTGCATATATTTTTTTTTCTGAGACAGGGTTTCTCTGTAGCTTTGGAGCCTCTCCTGGAACCCTGGACACTGTAGATCAGGCTGGCCTTGAACTCACAGAGATCTGCCTGCCTCTGCCTCCTGAGTGCTGGGATTAAATGGGATTAAAGGCGTGAGCCACCACTGCCCAGTTGATGTGCATATGAGAGAGAGAGAGAAAGAGAGAAAGAGAGAGAGAGAAAGAGAGAGAGAGTCCAAGTTATTTTTAAATTAAGGAAAATAAACAGGTCTCATGATTTAGGATTCTGTAATATGGCTGGTTTTGGAGAAGATTTTTAATAATTCAAGGAGAATTGTCTGCTATTCATGCCCTCATGCCCCATATAAAACCTTAGGTGATCAATAAAAACATGCTATGAAAGCTCACATCCTTTTTCTCATCTCTCATATAAAATAAAACCTATCTTTATTACTATTCTAGTTACACCTTTTAAAAATTACATTCAAGATTTACAACATTATACTTGGGTATACTCAAAGAAAGTATACATAAATAAATTCATCTACCCATCAAGCCGTGGGTTAATCTAGTAGATCATGGTGGAACCATTGAGGGTATATGAATGAAGACAAGAATTTCTCCCTACATCAAGAAGCAGTAGTTTTCCAGGCATTGGTAGAGCCCTCAGTGACTGATTCTTGACAAGTTTAGACTTGTGGACAGCTGCAGCTTTTGTGAGTGTATGGTTACAATGACTCTGTTTTAATCTGAAGAAAGCATTCAGAGAGTGGGGGGTGGGGTGATGCCTTGAGAGATGGCCTGGCCGCTAAGAATACTTGTTGCTCTTACAAGAGACCAGAGTTAAGTTCCCAGTGCCCACATGGTGGCTCACCACCATCTGTAACTCCAGTCTTAGGGTGTCCAATACTGTCTTCTGACTCTGCAGACACTGCAGCCAGGTAGGTACTATTTCTGCAGTCCTTCTCCCTATCCTGTGACTTTTATACACTTTCTGTCTCCTCTCCTACATTTCCTTGAGTATTAGAAGGGAGGCTACTAATGCTCTGCTTAGGGCTGAAAACTTACCAGTCACTCACTCCTACCCCTTTGACCAGCATTGAGTTTCTGCATTCACTGCTGTCTGCTGCAGAGCTTTTTGTTCAAGACTGAGAGTAGTGTTTGTCTATGATTATACACAAAGACATTTAGAGGTCAATTTGACATTATAAATTAATGAAACTGCAATATTAAGTGCCCTCGCCTCAGGACTATGGGTGTGTGCATGTGTCCCTTGAATGCCTGGCAGCTGAGTAAGACACATATTCATGCAGAAAGGAACTAAGCAGACTCTGCTTCTCTTCCTGTAGAACTTCAAAAATAAGAGCCACACAGTCAATCATCTGCAGGATGCCCATGGGTGGCTCATTTTGCATGCGGCCATCTTGATCTAAAGCATTCCTTGCACACAATATTCTCAATGGATTCCTACTGTCCAAGTCACGTTTGCTGAATCATCATTTATACACTTCTCCAAACTCTTCTTTTAAAAGCATATATATTCTTTATAAAGGGAATCCTTCTATTTTGATTCTGTGTATGATGTTAGGCTTTAGAAGACTGAGGTGACGGCCATCCCCATCAGTGGACCGTACAGTGTGATTGATATACCTAGGTGTCACTCTATTGGAGAAAACTGATTTTCTCTTCCCCAACAGCTATCAGTTGTAAATAGTTTCTTGATTAGAGGTTGGGCTTTATGTCAACTTCCCCTTCCACATGCTATAATTTTGTCTGGCTTGAACTTAAGCAGGTATTGTGTGCACTGTCATAGTCTCTGAGTTCATGTGTACATCGACTCTGGCTCTTATAGTTTTCCTTCTCCCTCTTTTGAATAAGTCCCTGATCCTCTAGAAAAGAGGCAGTTAAAGGATTTCCCATTTAAGACTGCCTGCTCCAATATCTCTCACTCTTTGCACACTGACCAGTTGTGGGTCTCTGTGTTATCATCTCCTTCAAGAAGAAACTTTCTGATGAGATTGCGCAATGTACCCATCTATGGTATACTAACATTTAGCTAGGAGTCATTTTATTGCTATGTTTATTTAGTAAGATAATAGTATTAAGTTTCCCTCTAGAGCCTATGACCTACCTTGTCTCAGGTTCTTGGCTTCATTAATAGTGTCAGATGTGGGTTATATCCCATGGAGTGGG
>NC_022029.1:18346656-18373674 GCF_000317375.1 Microtus ochrogaster
CCTGCTCCCCTATCCTACCTTCCTGTATCCCAATCATCCCGTTGCCCCAAGTTCTCCCCATCCGACCCTTCTCACTTTTCTCCCCCTCTCCCCTTACCCCCCTCCCACCCCACTCTTAAGATCCCGATTTTTTGCCTGGCAATCTTGTCTACTTCCCCTACCCAGGAGTCACTCTTATAACATGATGCCATTATTGTATCAATATATCTTGTCAGGATGTTGTTGCCATTGTGGGTTCCAGGATTCATAACAGTGAGGACTGATAAGTACTTTTCTCCTCCAGCAGTGTGTATAGTAGACCCCAGCATCATGAATGCTAGTCAGTGGGGATGAGGCCTCTTGTTGAGAACCAGATCAATTTTCCCATATTGATGTACATGGTGTCTTCAGAAATAGGACCTTCCTGTCAGGTTGTGTTCCCAGAAGGAAGAGAATAATTCAATTCATCCAAAGTAGAGTATTTTTCACTTAGCTTTAAGTGGAACCTAAATATTAATATTTACAATATGGAAACAATGCATGTTGTAATATAACTGTGATCCATGATTAATTTTTCCATGACTAGGAGTAATCATGGTACAAGGGACCACATCACAGCTGATCTGTATTACATCAAGAGGTGTGGACATATGGAGCAAATGGAGAAAGAGTTATCTAATTAGGATGAATATTCAGAGAACATACCTTAGAGAAGATGGATTTTACCACATTTGCACGATGGAACTTGCTATAATGGAGATGGTTTATTGAGAATTAATGGATGCTTATATACTTGAATGGTTGGTTGAAAGATGTAGGTAGCATCACCCAGTTAAGAGTCTAGGTATTGCAGGATAATGACCCCTCCAGTATCACCATCATTAGGAAGCCACTCTTGCTGGCAATTAGCATATCTATGTATAAACTCCTGCATTCATTCAAACTGACACTCTCATAAAAGTCTATCATTGAACACCAGGGGAAAGACAAGTTTAAGCAACAAACTGTGTGTCAAAGAATGGCTTTCTATAAAAGGAAAAAAGAATGAATTCCCCCAAGGTCTCTTTCCTTACCAAGGGCAAAGTATTCCAGTGTGGGATTATGCCACATGTTTCCATTCGAGCAGATGGCAGAAAGGTTTGTCAGCAATGTGGAACTTGTTAAGGACGAAGGCCTTGCTGATAGAGATCAAGAAGGCAGCTCAAATCTACTTAGTGGCGAGATGGTTTGTAATCCACTCTTGCTAGTGAACATAATGCCTTTGTAATGACTTGTAAGCCAATTGAGAGCCTTCAGAACCAGCTCATGGGAAAGGGTTCTTGATCTGCTGTGTAGGCATCAACTGAATAGTCCAGAAAATATGCCCAGTTCTTTCCTGAGGTATAAAATAATTTTTCTCAAGTAAATAATTTTTTGCTATATTGATTATAAGACAGTATTTTGTCTACCATAAGGAGGGGGAATGGAAACCAGTAAAAGGTTATTTTCATGAAAGGAATTGATGGATAATATCAGGTTAGATTATCAGTGAAATCTGGCCATTAATCCCTAGAGGCCCAAAGGCTTTGTTGTATAGGAGGGCACATTCAGATTGGCTATAGTAACTCATAACTCTCAACTACAGTGGCTGACACAAGACAAATTAATTTTTGATATATAAAGTTCACAGGACAAAGGTTTTCACAGTAGCAATCCTCCATGACTTGACTCAACAGCCCAAGTTAGTTAAAACTTTTTATTTTTATTATTATTTTTCAATTTTTTAAGAGAATCCTGTTACTTGTCTCAGGATGGCCTGGGGCTTCCACTATAGTCCACGCCAGCCTCAAAGAGGATAATAGGCATGGACCACAATGCTCGGATTCAGACACTCTGAAACTTAGCATCTCTGCATCACACACTTACATAATCTTCATGCAGGGAGGCGGAGTGCTGGGTGGTCCTGGATATGCCATGGGCAATTGACTGTTAAGCCCCAAAGTGGTTCACATCTGTTCTGTCCACAACCTTTTGGGAAAGAACTAGGCTCCATCCCACTTCAAGCTGAGCTTAGAAGTTTAATCCTTTTGTATATTAAGAAAAGGAAGAAAATGGATAATAGCAAGTATTCAAGGTTTGTTTTAATGTAGATTGTTTAAAAATTGCAAAGTAACTTTATACATCAAAGATTAATACATTTTAAAGATGAAAGGGCATATAGATTAGGCACCAAGAACATTGGTTTGGAGGAGACAGCCTTTAATTTTATTCATATCACAATTACGGGCCCAGACAAGTTTGAATCCCTAAACGTATGTAACTTTTTGTTAATTTAAGATGATTTCATGCCATATAGCTTGAGGCTTAAATGCAGGAAGTAAAATGGTTACTTTGCTTCTGCCACAGTGTTCTAAACTTTATTTCTATTATCAGCAGAAAAATGATTGTCAGTGGTTAAGAAATTGATGTCTAAAGCAGAGATACTATATCTGAACTATTTTTGGGGAAGCTATTGACTCAGAAAACAAACATCTTTCAACCTAGGCAAATGTTACTCATGTTGATAGGTGAACTTGTAGTTTAACTCTCAGGCTGTGCTGCATCTATGGTGACATGCTTGCCTCAGGTTTGTATGTTCCAAGACTCACAGTTCCAGTGTACCCATATCTGAATGGTTGTGTATTCTTAGAAAGCTCGGAGACAGCTCAATGTGCAGCCTCTCTATCCATTTAGCCTTGCTATCATAGCCCAATTATATCCATAAGGAAACCACAGGGTTAGTCACAGTTCCCCAAGCATCTAGCCTGGAAAATGTGGAGCATCATTTATATTTCAGGAGACTTGGACTCTTGTTATTTTGTTAGCTAGGACTTGCATGATTTTAGACAATTTGTAAATTATCAACTACAAAACATGGATTAGCAGGGGTCTGCATCATGAATTACTGACAGTAGAGATATCTGTCCTTGCTTTTTAGAGGCAGGGAAACCTGACGACATCTTGAAATATCCTTAGCAATGAAATGCTGGTTACTGATGTTGCTACACTGACTTAGGAACAGATAAGTGGTCTACCTGGTATAGAATCACACAGCACAGAAACGCACATCAGTGTGATACTCATAGGTTTGTTTTGAATTCAAGGACCCATACTGGCAATTATTAGTGGTTTGGAAGTTCTAAAACATTTAGAGACTGACACATCTTTCTGTGACCCAGTTGGAATGTGCTCTCTGCAATCCAGATTGCCACTTTTGAAGCATAGAAGAAATACACATCTCATAATTGGGGCCGCTCCTTTTAGTCAAAAATTCTTCAGCACACGATAACATGATGGCAAAGGTTGGGAGTTAGGCAGCACTATTTCTGGTTATTTTGAACAATGATACAATAAATACGCAGTTGCAGATGACTCTTCAGGGCACTAATTTCAGTCCCTTTAGATGTGTGCCCAGTGAGCTTGCTTG
This sequence comes from Microtus ochrogaster, assembly GCF_000317375.1. NCBI lineage: Eukaryota > Metazoa > Chordata > Mammalia > Rodentia > Cricetidae > Microtus > Microtus ochrogaster. The sequence goes on from NC_022029.1 coordinate 18,350,081, forward strand.
GCCAGATCATAGTTCTCAGTCTTGTTTTCTGATGAGGCACCAAGCTGTTTCCCATGATGACTGTATCAAAAGTTTGTATAAGACAGGGTTTTATTTTCCTTGAAGTCTTAGTAAATGTTATCCTCAAAACTAAACTGGTTAATGTTGATGTTTCTGTTCATGGGAAGGGAAGATAAGAAAAGGTGAGAGTATTACACTGGCCCTACCTTTCAATTTAATTCTCTCTCTTCTCTTTTTCCTGCATTCTTGTTCTTTGTGATAGGGTCATATATCTCTCAGGCTGAATTTAAGCTTGATATGCAGTTTAAGGTGACTTAATGAGTTTCTGTTCATTCTCTGTCACCTCCAGAGTACCTGAATTATAGGGTTTCATCAAGACACTTAGTTTATTTGAGGGTGGAACCCTAGAATTCTTACATGCATGGGTGAAAACTTGAAATCTTCAGCCCTAAGTTTGAATTCTTTACTAGGCTATTTGTCTATCTTTTCTTTGATATTGAAAATGTATTCTGGTTTCCTAAAAGCATTTGTTATCTCATCTTAGTTTTCAAATTTAATATTACGGACCCATTTTTGACATTAAGTACATGCAGAAAAAATCTCTACTATTGCTATATTCTTGTTGTATTTTTCTTTGACTAACTTTCTAATGCATTTGATCATTTTATTAGTGTTTCAAAGAGTAAGCTTTGGAAATAGTTCTTTTCTCTTTTTTTTCCTTAAGGAAGTTGTAGATGGTCAGTTGATGCACAAAAATAAGAAATACGTGTGCATATTTATGCATGTATATATACATACAGGAATAGTTTGTCTCTCTGTCTCTCTTACTATAAACACACATATATACTCACAAATGTTTACAAATGTATATGTCCCTGTAAATATTTTTTATTGCCACCTACAAATGTTATATGTGATAATTTCAGACTCCTTTTTCATTTCTTCTTAATTTTGGTATCCTAGGCATTTCCATTTCTGTGAGCTCACTCATATATTTAAATATTGTTCTCTTAATAGTGTGTTAATTACAACAAAAGGTTCTGGAGTCTCTTCGTCAGCTGAGACTGAGCACTATTTTACTTCTTAGAGTTTATAATGATAGATTTTTTTTTCGTACCAAGAGTGGAGAAACAATGTTGAACTACAAAAGTTTCTGGACATAATGTGATGCCCAAGGCAGTGGAGCAGACAGAGAATTTACAGCCAGGAATGTTCATTTATGACTTTTCCTAACGATCACTGTAAATCAGAGTCAAGTGGGTTCTTCCTTCCCATTTCTTCATTTGTGAACTGAGAATGAGATCGTCTCTGTTGCTCATCATATGAGGGTAAAATAAGGAGGTCAGGGAGGATGGTTGTAAATAGAGGAGAATTTTTTTTTTAGAACACAGCATACAAAAGGTTCTAGCTATCCAGTGTTTGGAGTCATAGATAATGGGATGTAATTTAGTCATATGTACATAAATCACTGAGGACTAATTACCCTTGTCGCTTTGTAGGTGTGCTGTATAAATTCTTTAGATCTTTACCGTCAAACAAAATTATCATGTTTAGAACATGTGCAGAACACATTAATGTTAAATTATGTGACATCAAAGGGCAAATGCTTATAAAATGCCTATGAACTGAGGTGGAAGGAATAAAGAACTTGCATGAAGGCCATCTGTATGATCTGTAAGGTTTCAATCTTAGCCCCTTTATCTATACACTGTGTCAGGGTCTCATCTTTTATAGATTCTGCCACATCCATACCGCTATATACTGGTGTTTGTCTTCTTTACATTGTCTCTATTATCAATTTATTATTATTAATAAAAAATATGCATACACTGAATAAAGGAATGCAGAACTCATCCTTACACATAAGGTCAACTTCTAAGGGATAGGTATCTTGACTCAATAACCCTAATTTCTAATAATAAAACATCTTAAAACTAGACTCTCTTCCATGAGATGATGTGAGTTACAGTAATTACCTATTCTTTTCTGTTGTTTAGAAGTATTTTCTAGACTTGGATATATCGTTATTATTCCTGTGCATTTTTGATGTTACAATTTTCATATAGCAGTATTTCATAAGAAAAAAGTATTTTTCCTTAACAATAACACAAATAAATCATACATATAAGTTGTTATCTTTCCAGACTGCTGGACTATATCTCACAGGAAGCTTAAGTGTTATCCAGGGCACTGGACACACTTGTCTTATGCCTTCACTTGTACTACAATGAAACTTCCAAGCACAAGCTCATGGGCTATTTATTGTTCTTTTTGATCTGTGAAGGGGAAGGTCACAAAAATTTAGACTTACATCTCTGTGATGAAAAGTAAGACAATGAAATTTGAAAATACAAGTTATCAGTTTCAATATCCATTTAGACACCATCCCGATAAGTATTGCCCATTTACTAATTCAAGACAATGGTGGCTCATTGATCTCTGAAAAATTATTTGAAAATTCACAAAGTTTAGGATTTTCACCAGTGAACTCTTACTTGATTTAATTGCAAAGCTATAATTCTTTCTTCTGTAATTAATTTTATATATTTCTTTTATTATTATGATTATTTTGGATTTTGAGACAGGGTTTCTCTGTAGCTTTTGAGCCTGTCCTGGAACTAGCTCTTGTTTCATATGTACCTGTGTTTTTCCTTGTTTGTCTGAGTGAGGTTGTCGATTCTCTGGAACTGGAGTTACAGAGTTGCAAGCCACCATGTGAGTGCTAGAAATTGAACCTAGGTCTTCTGGAAGAGCAGCCAGTGATCCTGACTACTGAGCCATCTCGCCAGATCCATGTAATTCTTTTCTGCATGACATTTTCTGTTTATTTTCTCTCTAAAAATTCAGCAGCTGTATGTATATTCATGATATATTATGATGGGCTTTATAATGATACTTTCAGGTTCTGGCTATTACAAACAATGCTGCTATGAACATAGTTGAGCATATACTTTTGTTGTATGATAGGGCATCTCTTGGGTGAATTCCCAAGAGTGGTATTGCTGGGTTCAGGGGTAGGTTGATCCCGAATTTCCTGAGAAATCGCCACACTGCTTTCGAAAGTGGTTGCACAAGTTTGCATTCCCACCAGCAATGGATGAGTGTACCCCTTTCTCCACAACCTCTCCAGCATAAGCTATCATTGATGTTTTTTATTTTAGTTTTGGTGTTAGGGTAATGTTGGTGCCCTAAAATGACTCTGTAGCTTTCTTTTCTTTACTATTTTATAGAATAATTTATGGAACATAGGTCTTATTTTTTTTATAGACTTCAGCACTGAGTCTATCAGAGTCTGGACTTTTAATTGTTGTTAAGAGACTTTTTATTACTGTTTTGATCTCATTGACTTTTATAGATGTGTTTAACTTGTGTCCATGTTTTTGGTTTTAATTTTGATAGGGCATGTGTATCTAGAAGTTTATATGATTCTTCTAGATTTTTCAACTTGTTGGAATGCTTATCCCTCCCAAGTTGCATTGATATCTTTTTAAATGTCTCTGTTCTCATCTTTAATATTGTTAAATTGGATCATATTTCTCTGCTGTATTAAGTTTGACTAATATGGGGTCAATATATTTATTGTGTCAAAAAACTAACTCTTGGCTTCATTGATTATTTGCATTTCCAACTTGATCTTGAATACAACCTGAATTTGTTTTTCAAGGACCAGTATATACCAACATGTTCTGCTGCTTTAATTTATGGCTTGTCTTTTTCTTTTCAGTCACAATTATAAAATTCCTTCTTAGAATCACTTTAAATCTATGCTCCTGGCTCTGGAGTCTCCTGCTTTCATTTCACTTGATTAAAGAAATTAAAATTTTTTCTTCTGATTTCTTTGAATCATTCATCCTTTAATGGTACAGTGTTTAGACTCCATTGTTTATATATTTTCTACAAGACCTTTCACTACTGATTTCTAGTTTTATCCCATTGTGGTCAGATCAACTCAATTTTCTTAAAAATTCAAACTTGCTTTCTACCTCATATGTGACATGTTTTAAGAAAGCTCCACAATGTTCTGAGAAGAATGTGACTTCTAAAGTGTTTGAATGGAATATGCTGTAGATGTCTGTTAAGGCCATTTGATCTATAATGACATTTACCTCAGATGTTTGTTTTCATCTGGATGATCTACTTATGGATGTGAATGGGGTATTTGAGTCACCTTATGTTATTTTGATGAGGTCAATTTGTGATTGTGTTCAGTATTGTTTGCTTTATGTAACTGAGCATATGTGTATTTATAGAATGATTGTTATGTATATGTTGAAAATTGTTATATCCTCTTGATTGATTATTGTCCTAATCAGTATGAAAAGGATTTCTTTATCTCTTTTGACAATTTTGGTTTGAAGTCTGCTTTTTTAAACATTGGTATGGCTGTATCAGCTCTCTTCCTAATTCTGTTCTCTTGGAATACCTTTTTCTGTTTTTCTTCCCCTGAGAGTTTGTTCATATTTTCCTGAAATATCTGTTGTTTTACAGGTGACATATAGGTGAATACTGTAGGCAGAGGCTGCTCGTTTGTTTCTTGGCCACTCAGACCTAAATCATCACACAGAAACTGTATTATTGGGGCTCATTGCCTGCTCTTCCAAAGGTCCTGAGTTCAATTCCCAGCAACCACATGGTGGCTCACAACCATCTGTAATTGGGTCTGGTGCTCTCTTCTGGCCTAAAGGCATACACACAGACAGAACATTGTGTACATAATACATAAATATTTTAAAAAAAAGAAAAAAAGAAACTGTATTATTTACAATACTCCTTGGCCAATAGCTTAGGCTTCTTATTAGCTAACTCTTACATCTTAAAATAACCCATTCCGATTATTTTAGATTTTACCATGATGCTCATGCAGATAAGGTTCTGTGGTGTCTGTCTCCTTTAGGGGCTACATGGCATTTCCCTGACTCCGCCTTCCTTTCTCCTCTGTCTCTACTTGGAATTCCTGCCTTGATCTATTATGCGCTACCGTAGGCCCAAAGCAGATTCTTTATTAACCATTGGTAATAAAACATATTCACAGAATACAGAAAGGAATTTCACATCAGAATACTGTTTTCTTCCTAAATCTATCCTACAAGAATATGTGTTTTTATTAGAGATTTAATGCCATCAACATTCAGAATTATTACTGAACTATATGTATTAATTCATGTCATTTAGTTGTTTTTTTTTTCAATGTTTGGGCAATTCCTAAACCTCATTTGCTCATTGACTATATTTGTGTAGCTCGTGTTATTCTTTCTTTTCTGAGCATAGGAGTTGTTCATATATTTTTTTGTTGTATTGGCTAATGGCCGTGGTTTCCTTTATTTTACATTTATCATAGAAAAAATTATTGACTCTTCAAATAAGGATACCTTTTTGGGTAGAATAATGTGGGTTAGTTTTTCCTATTTTTCAGAGCTTAAAATGCATAATTTCTTTTATACATATGTATATATAATTATTATATATACACTATATATAATATTATATATATGTGTGTGTATAATATTATACATATTATATGTTGGTCTGTATGCTTAGTGTTTGAACTCTATGACATGAAAGGCTCTTCTCTGACCATTGTTTTAAATGCCTCCTGTATTTGAAAGGTCATCTTATTCCTTGACTTATGAACTGATGTACTATGATTTTGTTGAATATAGTTCTGATATCCTTACTTTGTATTTTTTTTCTCATGATTCATACAATTGTTCTCTTAGTTGTTTGGCATAGATGTTGCATATTCTGCCAATAACTTCTTTCTATTTTATCTTTATTTCTGTCTGAATGTTCTTATCATCTATCTACCTTAAGCCCATATAGTCTGTTTTCAATTTGATCCAGTCTATTGATGAGACTTTCTATGTTGTTGTTTATTTGATTTAATCTCAAATTTCAACTTGATTTTTCTGATTTTGTATTAAATTCTTTTTTCATATTCTGCTTTGACTTCTTGATTGAACTCTTACACATCCCTACTTTTTTTTCTCTGCCAGCCTACTGTGGTTTAGATCTAAAAGTCTCTCCTGTCAATTCAAGTGTTTAAACACATATTATACTTTCTCAGCTAATTTATCATCTGTGTAATGGAGGGCTGCTGAGCTTTTTTTTAGTTATTCTTATATCCTGCTACATTACTGAAAGTGTTCATGAGTTGTAGATATTCCTTGATAGAATTTTTGGGGTTGCTTATGTAAACAAACATATCATCAAAAAAATTATGAGAATTTGACTTCTTCTTCTTCTATTTGTATCCTCTGTTGTTGTTTTAGTGCTCTAGTTAGAACCTCAAGAACTATATTGAGTAGATATGGAGAGAGTGGACAACCTTGTAGCCTCATAAAAAAGCATTTGGCAATGTCCCTCTGTTTCAATTGTGTGGAACAATTTGATGAGTATTGGTATTAGTTCTTCTTTGAAAATCTTGTATAATTCTGAGATGAAACCATTTATCCTGGGCTTTTTTTGGTTGGGAGGCTCTTGATGACTGTTTCTATTTCTTTTGCAATTATATGATGATGGACATTGCATAATAATTCCACACTAGTTCAGAATTACATATAATAAAGTGTTATTTATTTATGGGAGACTCACATATCACTGTCCTAGATCACAGTCCTCTGCACAAATGGGGAATAGGAAAAGAGTCTAGCAGCTGGAAGTGAGAGCCACAAGCAAGAGAGTGAGCACACTCTTTACAGTTGCATTTATAGTATAAGAGAACATGCCCAAATGTGCTGGTATCTTAAAGGCTATTGACTGAAGGGGCTCCCACAGCACCTCCCCCTTTTGTTTAAATAAGAGAATTCTAAACCCAATACAAAACTGTATACAATTTGAACAGATATCAAGTATAAGATTAGAATTACAACCAGCATAAACAATATTAAGCAAGGAACATATCCTAATGTTTTAACAAACATTCTATCATAAGGAGTCTAAGTCTTATATTGGAAATGGCTTGATTAGATCATAAGAGTATGGTAACTAAGACTATATATCTTCAAACTTATTGAAAGCCCAAGAAGAGAAATAATATTACATGAGTAGGCAGGAAATGAAATCAATCAGCTTCCATAATGTGCAATAGATGATAGATACAACCGGCTACCTAAGCAATCACCCAAAGTCTCATTTATAATGTTGAAGCAACCAACTTTGGCTAAGGCCTAAAGTAACTGACAGACCATTTTCAGAGACAGGAAAAATTTCAAAACCATCTTACCGTGTCTTGGCAAGATTTGACAGTCTTTTTTCTTATATTCTGCAAGACACTGTCCATGCCTGACTACTGACAAAGGACATTGTGCACTTTGTCAGTAGTCGAGGCATGGACAGTAACTTGTATCAATATATAAAAATATATGCCGATGTAAACTGTAAATAATGGCTCCAAGTATTCACTCTATTACTGAATATTATTAGTGTAAGTTCACATTAATCTACCTATTATCCCATTCAGTTTTCCCTCTTTTTTTTAAAGATATCTGAGCCTACATAATTTCCACCCCAACCCCTAACCCTATACAAGTAATAATCAACCCCTAAATGGTGTCCCAAACCATGAGGAGAAGCTTTGTTAGGAGAGGGGGCATTGTCTTCTAGGATTACTTCCAGCTGTCATGGGGGCAATGTTCTTTCTATGGGATCCTATAAAAGTAAAATGATCGTTAAGTTTCAAAGTTGCTGTTTTGTATAATTGTAAATAGTCTCTGAGTAGTTAATAGGGGTTTTTTTTGTTGTTGTTCTTGTTCTTGTTGTTCTTATTTGGATTTCTGGCCAGAATGTTGTAAGAAAATGCACCATGAGAAAGAAATTCTGAATTTTTCTTTTAACAATATGCTTGGAGTTGGAGAAGGATAGCAATTGTCCAACTCTAAAGCCAGCTCTGATTTTTAAGTAGAGATATACATATCCAGATAATGAAATTTTACCATGCAGATGATACAGCATCATAAGTCAGATTTCTCTTTGCTTGCTGATTTTTTTTTATCGATAGCTATGTTTTCATCTTTAGGCATCTACATATTCAAGGTCTCTTGAATCTTTGAAGATGAATATTTTCCTGCAAAGAGAAGAACAGAACATTACCCCAACCCTTATGAGGTTTTCTTACCACCTGTATGATTGTCACCTCTGTGGATGACCTGTCATTTCACTTTATCAAGAGATTTCTCTTTTTCAAACTGAATCTTTATTAATTTTGATGGTATCCGTAATTTTTCTTCTCCTGTGGAAATAAGATCAAAACCCCTTCCTCAACATAGCAAATCTCCTGGTTTCCATTGTGAGGTTAACACATCCTTGAAATATACTGGCTGATTTAATTCGGAAGTTTTTTTCTATTATCCAATGTCTCTCGCTGCTGTTGTTCCTTTGTGATTAGTGTTAAGAAAATTCAAGGTTAATAAAGCATCATGCAATATATTTTGGGGGGTATTTTTCATCCCTTTCTGTTTGCTTAGCATATCCTTTATAGTTCAATTTGATCTTTCTAAAACTGCTTGACCTGTAGGATTGTATGGTATACCTGTAACATACTTTATTTTATAATAAGCAAAAAATTGTTTCATTTTCTTAGATACATATGCTGTACCATTGTCTGTCTTTATTTGTGCAGGCATACCCATGATGGTTATAACTTCTAACAAATGTGTAGTTACTGAGTTGGCCTTTTCTGAGCTAGAGTTGCCAATTGAAAACTTGAATAAGAATAAATGGTGTGGTTCACATATTTTAATTTTCCAAATTCTGTAAAGGGAAACACATCCATCTGCCATATTTCATTCCTTTGAGTACCCTTTGCATTATTCCCTGCAGGTAGCAGTGTTTGTTATAGAAAAAGCAAGTAGGACATTTCTTTATGATCTCCTTAATTTATTGTCATGTAATAAAAAACTCTTTGTTTTAACTTTCAATCAAAAATTGATCAATTTCTGTATTACCTTGTGCTAGAGGACCTAACAGACCCATATAGTTTCAGATGTGTGTTATATATATGGGACAAAGCCTATTCCTGATTATATATTGGACTTGTATGAATAATTGTAACATGGGGGCTGGCTTGTTGGGGTTTCTGACCTACCCGGTTCCTGTGGCCAGTAAGAGCCAAAGAAAATCACAGAGTCTACTTTAGAGATAAAGTGATTGCCCATTAGCTCAGGCTTCTTATCAACTCTTGTAACTTATATTAACCCATTTGTATCTATGTCAGCCACATGGCTGAGTAACTTTTTCAGTGTGGTAGGCCATGTCCTGCTTCTTGGATGTTCTGGGCAGGACTCGGAGGAATGGGCTTACTCCTTCCTAGAATTCTCCTGTTCTCATTGCCCTGCCACTACTTCCTGTCTGGTTGACCCACCTATACTTCCTGTCTGGCCAATCGGCATTTTATTAAAACATGATTAACAGAATATAGACAATTCTTCTGCACCAAATAATGGAGTCTATTCTGTAGCTTCTGGTATAAATTTAGCGCTTTCAATATGTAAGACAACTCTTTCTGTATATTGTGAATCAGTAATTATATTGAGAGGTTCTTTAAAATCCCTTAGTACTACAAGAATAGCATATAATAATGCCTTTTAGACAGTATTATATGGGCTTTATTCTACCTTACTTAATTCTTCTGATTTGTAACCTGCCTCTCCTGTTTTATTTGCATCACTATAAAATGTACAGGCTCCAGTTATTGGTGTATCATGTACAATTCAGGAAAGAATCCAAGTAGTTCTCATTATAAGGTTAAGTCTATGACTCTGGGGATTGCTATTACTTTCTCCTTAAAAATTAGCACAAGTTCTTTGCCATAGTTCATATCTTCCCATAATTTTTAAATTTCATCAGCAATAAAAGGCACTATAATCTCTGCTGGGTCTATTTCTGCTAGTTGACAAAGTCTCAATTTTCCTTTTATAATTAATTCAGATTTTTTTCCATATAAGTTTTAAATTTTTTACTTGGCTTATGTGGTAAAAAGATCCATTCTAAGATAATATCTTCCCTTTGCATTAAAATTCTTGTGGGGGAAATTCTAGAAGGCAATATGATTAGAATACAATTAAGGTTTGGATTCACTCTATCTACGTGTCCCTCTTGTAATTTCTCTTCAATGACCATCAATTCTTTTTCCACTTTATCTGTTAATTCTCTTGGACTATTTAAGACTTTTCATCATCTAAAGTTTTGTTTAAATGAACTATTAGATCACAACAGCTGGTCGTAGTCTGGAAATATCTCCTAACAATCTTTGAAAGTCATTAAGAGTCCACAATTAGTCTCTTCTAATCAATGCCTTTTGTGTTCTAATTTTCTATAAGCCTATTTTGTAACCTAGGTAACTGACAGAATATCCTCTTTGTACTTTTTCAGGAGCAATTTGTAATCCCCATTTGGGCAAAACTTTCTTTGCTTCTTCAAACATTCTTTCTAAAGTATCTGCATTTGTGTTAGATAACAAAATGTCATCCATGTAATGGTATATTACAGACTTAGGAAACTGCTTGTATATTATTTCCAATGGTTGATTTACAAAGAATTGGCACAGGGTGGGACTATTGAGCATTTCTTGTAGGAGGATGGTTCACTGGTATCTCCTAGTAGGCTGAGAATTATTATAAGTAGGCACCATGAAAGCAAATTCTTCTCTATCCTTTTATTGTAAAGGTATAGTGAAGAAACAGTCCTTTAAATCAATAACTATAAGAGGCCATCCTTTTGGTAATATAGAAGGCAGAAGAATTCTAGATTATAGAGAGCCCATAGGTTGAATAACCTTGTTGACAGCTCTTACATATGTCATTATTCTCCATTTTCCAGATTTTTTTAAACAACAAATACAGGAGAATTCCAAGGGCTGGTTGATTCTTTAATATGGTGAGCATCTAGTTGCTCCTGTACCAGCTGTTCGAAAGCCTGCAGTTTGTCTTCTGTTAAAGGCCATTGTTTAACCCATATGAGTTTCTCAGTTAACCATTGTAAAGGAGAAGTTATTACTACCTCTTAAGGTGTGCTAGTTGCTTTGTGTTCTTTTACAGCCTGAATGGCTGGTGACCTTTGTTTATAATATCTTATAATATCCTTCTCAGAAACATGACTTTTGGGGACTGCAGGATTGTTAACCTGGGTATTCCATTGTTGCAGTAGGTCATGGCCCCATAAATTCACTGTGATATTAGTCACATTGGCCTTGCCTTCCTTTCTGTCTTTCTGACCCTATGCATTCAACCCACATTGTGCTTTGTTTTACTTGAGATAGGGTTCCAATTCCTTGAAATGGAATATCTGCCTCTTAAAGAGGCCAATCTGGATGCCAAAATTCTGGAATTATGATAGTCACATTCACACCTGTATCTAATAATCCCTCAATTACAGTACCATTTATATGTACTCTTAGCTTTGGTCTTTGATCATTTATAGAAATCTGCAAAAATATATGTTTCCTATTTCCTAATGGAGTATTTAACTCATCCTCCAGAACAGTATTTTTTTTACAATAGGCACTGGATTTTTTAATTTTCCTGGTGAGACATGTTCTCCACAGTGACTTGCACTTTGGGAATGACTGGACATTTTTTGACATCAGGGCCTGTGAGAGCCCCCCCCCCCCCCAGGGAGTTTCCCAGTGGTATCTGGTTGCCTTGTCCGTTTCTTTTTGACCTACATTCATTAGTTCAATGTCAGCCTTTGCCACACATCCTACATATACCAGAAGGCTGAGTCCTCCTATTCGCCATTCCTAGAGGAGATATTATTCCTAGGAATTCCTTATCTACAGTCCCTTCTTAGATGTCCTATTCTTCCACAATTAAAACATTTGGCATTTTGGTGTCTCATCATAACATTATAAATTGTTTCTCCTACCTAAGCTCCAGTACTTATAGTCAAATGTTTCAACATTCATTATATGCAGGATCCATGAATCTATGGGTGCTGATCTAACCTTTAAAGGCCCAAGGATCTTCTTAAATTTTAAGTTGACATTTTCAAAAGCCAAGGATTCAATTAGTATACATCTTCCTTCAGGGTCTGTCACTCCTAATTGTATAGCCTTTATATTAATCTTTGTAAGAAGTCAGCAAAGGTTTTTCTCTGGCCCTGTTTAACCCTAATATATAACTCACTCTTCTTTTCTGTTTCCTGAATCCTGTCCCAAGCATTTAAAGCTGCTGTGCTACATAGGGACACAGTACATTTGTCATAGTGAGCCTGTTCCTAGGGATCAGAGTAATGTCCCTCTCCCAGAATTTGATCTTGGCAAGTCTTAAATTCTTTTGCTTTCCCCTGTTGCACTAAAATTTTTGCCTCTTCTCTCCAATAACACTTCCAAAGCAGCTGAGGTTCTTTTTCTGGGACTGATATTAATTGTAGCCAGTAGTGTATGATGGCCTTAATGCTTGAAGCATACATTTTCACCATTTCCCTGACAAATGGTGAGTGTAGCCCATAAGAAACTATTGCTTGCTTTTATTTCTTTTAGATTGCACGTATGTATTGGTTCCCAGGCATATTCTTTGACTATCTTAGGGTACACTATGCCAGATGGTCTTTCTGAAGAAATTATTGGATATGCAGTTGAAAATCTGTGTAAGTAATCCCAGTGTCTGACATGTACTGAGGAGGCTAAATCCTATCCTTTTACTTTCTGTCCCTGCTCAACAATTTCAATATATTTTTCAATCTTTTCAATTCTTTTCACTATCACCTTTATTAAAGTCTGAATCTCCTGTCTGGTGTTCTGTTCTAATGTCCTCACTGAGGATTCCAAGGTATGAAACTTGTCCAGTAAAGATAATATCTCATCCTTGGACATAGCATAACTTTTCAACAGATTCCAATAGTTAAATTAAACAGCACAAATTCTTTCAAATAATTTTATCAAATTGATACTATCCATCATCATAGTATTGAACCATTTTTAAACAAGATAATATTGAAAACATAGTTAATTCCTTGAATCAAATAAAGGGATATAGAAGGAAAATTACATAAGCCTTGCAGAATAGCTTCCATAGTATAAGCAAAATAATTACTGAACTCCTGGAAGTTATCAGTCATTTTTTGTAATGTCTGTCATAAGTCAGTAACAATGAATTGGAGTAAGTGTAATAATCATTATTGGTCAGCAGATGTTGCAGTTGCAGCCATGTGGCTGAGATGCTAGGAGCAGTGAACATCACATGTTGCTTACTTAGGTACTGAAAATTATGTTTTGTTTAACAAATTAAGAGCAGTTATTAAAGCGGTCAACAGTTGGGGCCCTGGATTAAGAGAAAACCCAAAGTGTTCCATCAGTGAGAGCTGTGGATTGTGTGTACCCCAGGATCAGAGGCAGCAGTGTATGGGCTGGTGTGTAATGTACAGAGAGGCAGTATGTGGGATCCAGGGAGTGCTGAGCAGCCAGCATCTGAGAGCTGGTTAGAGCTCTGGGCAGGAGAGTCAGTGTCCAACATACCATGTGGCTGCTGGACTGATCCCAAAAAGTGTAGTTTGGTCCCTACATTTGGGCTCCAGATGTTGACAGAAGTTACAAAAAAAAATCCCACACTAGTTCAGAATTACATATAATAAAGGGTTATTTATTTAGGAGAGACTTACAGATCACTGTTCTAGATCACAATCCTTTGCACGAACTGGGAACAGGAATAGAGTCTAGCAGCTGGAAGTGAGAGTCAGAAGCAAGAAAGTGAGCACACGCTTTACAGCTGCATTTGTGGTATAAAAGACCATGCCCAAATGGGCTAGTATCTTAAAGACTATTGCCAAAAGGAGTTGAAGGAACTCTCACAGCAGTTATAGGTCTATTTAATTTGCTTATCCTGTTTTGATTTAATTTTGGGAAGTGATATTTATCCAAAAAGTTGTCCATTTCCTTTAAGTTTCCCAATTTTGTGGAGAACAGGTTTTTGAACAACTTCCTAAACATAACCCCAGTAGCACAGACACTGATGTGGGAGTGATTTCTTATTAATAAAGAAACTACCTAGGCCCATTTCATAGGCCAACCCTTAGGTAGGCGGAGAAAACAGAACAGAATGCTGGGAGAAAGAAGCTGAATCAGAGAGTCCCCATGATTCTCCTACCGGACACAGATGCAGGTTAAGATCTTCCCTGGTAAGACACCTCGTGGTGTTACAGGGATATTAGAAATGGGTTAGATTGATGTGTAAGAGCTAGCCAATAAGAGGCTGGAACTAATGGGCCAGGCAGTGTTTAAAAGAATACAGTTTCCCTGTAATTATTTTGGGTATAAAGCTAGCCTGGTAGCAGGAAGCAGCCTGCTGCTCCTATTACAACAAGACACTGAGAGAAACAATTAATAAATGGGACCTCCCAAAACCGAGAAGCTTCTGTAAAGCAAAAGACATGGTCAACAAGACTAAATGGCAGCCTATAGAATGGGAAATGAACTTCACCAATGTTGAAATAAGAGCGGCGGGGCTGCGTCCCCCGCACCCGGCCGCCCACATGGCTAGCTTAGCTTATGCCCCGAAATAATTACACGGAAACTGTATTCTTTTAATCACTGCCTGACCCATTAGTTCCAGCCTCTTATTGGCTAGCTCTTACATATTGATCTAACCCATTTCTATTATTCTGTGTGGCCCACAAGCTGGCTTACCAGGAATGATCTTAACCTGCATCTGTCTGCAGTGGAACAATCATGGCGACTCCCTGACCCAACTTCTTTCTCCCAGCATCCTGTTCTGTTTTCTCCGCCTACCTAAGGGTTGGCCTCTGAAATGGGCCTAGGCAGTTTCTTTATTAATAAGAAATCATTCCCACATCACACCAACTCTACATCAGACATAGGGCTGACCTCCAAAATATACAAAAAACTCAAGAAATTATTCATCAAAGAACAAATAATCCAGTAAAAAAAATGGGAAACAGATCTAAACAGAGAACTCTCAACAAAGGAATCTAAAATGGCTGAAAGACACATAAGGAAATGTTCAAAATTCTTAGCCACCAGAGAAATGCAAATCAAAACAACTCTGAGATTCCATCTTACACCTGTAAAAATGGCCAAGATAAAAAACACTGATGAGAACTTATGCTGGAGAGGATATGGGGCAAAGGGAACCCTCCTGCATTGCTGGTGGGATGCAAGCTGGTACAGCCACTTTGAATATCAGTATGGTGCTTTCTCAGGAAATTAGGAAACAACCTTCCTCAAGACCCAGTAATACCACTTTTGGGTATATATACAAAGGATGCTCAATCATACCACAAGGTCATGTGCTCAACTATGTTCATAGCAGCTTTGTCATAGCCAGAACCTGGAAACAACCTAAATGCCCCTTGACCAAAGAATGATAAGGAAAATGTTATACAATTACACAATAGAGTACTACACCACAGAAAAAAATGCCATCTTGAATTTTGCAGAAAAATGGATGGAGTAGAAAACATCATTTTGAGTGAGGTAACCCAGACTGAGAAAGACATGTACTCAATCATAAGTGGCTTTTAGACATAAAGCAAAGAAAACCAGCCTACAATGTACAATCCCAGAGAATCTAGACAACAACGAGGACCCTAAGAGAGATATACATGGATCTAATCTACATGGGAAGTAGAAAAAGACAAGATGTCCTGAGTAAATTGGGAGCATTGGGACCATGGGAGAGGGTAGAAGGAAAGGGGAGCAGAGAAAAATGTATAGCTTAATAAAATCAATAAAAATTGGAAAAACAGCACATATTGTACAATCTATGGTGTTTGGGAAGGTTGAGGCACCTTTGGGAGGTGGAGCCTTGTTAAAGGAAGTGTGTCACTGTGTGGGAGTGAAGTTGTGAAGCCTACCCCGGCCTACTCTACATGCTCTTCTTCCAGAGTGTATATACAATGTGGCTGCCACAGTGCCTTTCCCACTTGCATCCATGTCTGCCTCACCACCATAGAGTGTATCCTGTAACTGTGAGACCAAACATCCTTTTCTCTCTGATTTTGTCAGGATATTTTTTGACCAAATGAGTAAATAACTAAGACCCAGGATGTTACCAAGTCTCATTGTGTGGTTCTGCCTGGACTTCACCCTGTGTGGTTATGCCCCTGAGTTTTCTCACCTGTAGCTAGAAGTGTCCAGGGCTCAGAGCTTAGTTTTTTAGACACTTGCTTTAGGTTCTCAGAATTGGTCATGTTGGGTGAGAACTTTAAGTCTAGAGCTGCCAAGTACTGACTCAGCAGAAACCTTTAAAAATGTTTTCTTACCGTACGTAGTTCCAGTCAAATGCAAGAAAGATCTTTCTGCTGCTTCTGTGGCTTGCATGACCCAGGATTCTTCCCTAATTGGGCTCCAATTTAGATGAGCAACACACCCAATATTGATTTTTTTGACTCTGCTTCTTTGGTCTCCATATTTCCGTTTGCTAACATAGCTGGCATGAAGCTTCAACATAGCTATTTGTTTATATCTATCTATCTATCTATCTATCTATCTATCTATCTATCTATCTATCTATCTATCTATCTATCTATCTCCTGCCTGTCTATCTATCTATCTATCTATCTATCTATCTATCTATCTATCTATCTATGTATCTATCTATGTATCTGTATATCTATCTGTCTGTCTGTCTGTCTCCTATCTATCTCCTATCTATCTATCTATCTATCTATCTATCTATCTATCTATCTATCTATCTAATCTATCTCATATTAAACTTATTGTGATCTAGGTATTTGCTCTTGGACATATACTTTAAGGAGTCTATATCCTATGAGAAGGTACCTGTACATCCACATTCATAGCTACCCCATTTGTATTAACTCAAGTTAGCCTAGTCATGCCCAACAACTGATAAATGAATAATAAGAATGTACATATCCACAATGAAATATTATCCAACTGTAAAGAAAATGTACCTTATGAGATATTCAGGTACATGAAAAAATTATTTTGAGCAAGGCGATTTAAGACTCATTTGAAGATTAATTCCAGCCACATGTTCTATCTGATATGACTATTTGAGCTGCAACCCTTAAGTACAATGTATCTAAAATGAAAGGTAGGAATCAAGGAATGGAAAGGAAGGATGTTACTTTATGGGGGGGAGAGAATAGGACAAAGGCAAAAAGAAAGTAAAGGGGGGAATGCTGTGCGTGGAAAATTTAGGCGTGGGATAAGGCAGGGGAATTGGAGAAATGAGGATGCAAGATTTAAAAAAAAACATGAGAAAAGTATAAAGAAACTATACAGAAAATAAGATATTCCCATCTGTGCCATAGAAGCTTGACTGTGATGAAGTTGAAGGTAACCAGCTGCCTTTTGAATGGATTCAAGACCCATGATGACTAGGGAGAAGTGCCATGTGCTCTAAGCTCAGCTAATGAAGTCTGGAGAGGGACTAAGCTCATGTGAGTAGCCCGTTTCTGATGGTGAACTGAGGTCAGCAACTGCCTTCTAAATGCCTTTTCCTGTAGACAAACTCTGCAACCAGCCTTAATCAAAAAAGCCCCTCTTACATTGGGCAACAGTGAATGGCATGTGACTGCCTGAAATGCAGAAAACAAGTGACGGATGTGTGTCTATCCCTATACAAGTCACTAACACCATCCCACCTAAGTCTTAAGGAACATTGTGGAAGAAGAGGAAAGTATGTTAAAGGGCAAAGAGCTACAAAAGGCCAGGTCCTAGACTTGATACAACTATGGTAGCCATTAACTTATATAAACTGTAGTTACTTGCTCTGGATCTATACAATCTCAGCCCTATTAATAGTCATCAATGAAGGGCATGAGAACTCACAAGGGCCTATGCTTTATCTCTGAACTATTGGCTGCTGAGAGGTGTTGGGAGATGGTAAATAATTGTCTTTTGTTTTATCCCATCTACTGATCTTGGTAGGTCACAAAACCAAAACAAATAAACATGAATATGGGAATGAAATTTGTGGAAAAGTAGAAGTGAAAAAGTGGTAGGGAGGTGGGAAGTGAGAGTGGTCAGTATATCGATATGAAATTGTTTAAAAAAAATAAAAATTAAAGATAGATAAAAACAAATTCTAAAATGGGAGAGTAAAAAGAGAAACAAAATCTGGTGAGCTTCATCCACAGAATATAAAAACGTATTTATTCTTAACACACACTTTGTGATATTTGGTCTCAATATAGTAATTTGTAATCAGATATGGCAATATTCTTGGCAGAATTTTTATAATAGATTTAAAGAGATTTCATACAGCATGTGCCTTTTGACCACCTCATACATGCCAACATCATGACATTATTATGTCATTCCTGGTGAAGGACATTCTGTTGTGGCAAGGGCAGTTGGTTCAAAAGCCTTGTGGTTAGATTAAACAGCTAAAACCAGCCTTAGAATTCAGTTCCACTGAGGCTTGTCCCCTGATTAAGTTGTTGTGTAGTGGACTTTTATTCTCATCATTACAAATAGTTCAAATCCCTCATAAGGGTGTACTTTATATTTTATTCCACAGAGTTTAAATTTTGTTGAGTTGAAATTGTTGAGCTAAACTGCTTGGGTTCCAGAATTCTGAGATTTGAAAGATGGATTATTTGTATGGCTGATTTTTGATTAGATAAACTCTCATAGTTTGGATATTCTCTAAGGTTCCTTCGTGACAAATTGGGAAGCCTTGATTTTTTTAAAAAAAAAGGCCATGATATGAACTGTTCAGTAGATAGCATCCAGCCTCTCAGGCTTGTCAAGGCAGCGTGCAATAGAGAATCCCCATGTATACACAGATCTAAGCTGAGCTCACAGTTAAGGAAATACATGGAGCATGATCGGCTGGCCTTATGGGATAGTGGAAGTCTCCTTTCCTGAGACTCCCTGAAGGGAATAGCCTGCCTCAAGGTTCACACAGATGCAGGGTTCTCATGACTTTGGGCTGGCTCAACACACGTGTGGCTTCATCATGTTGAAACCTCAGGCCTCAAATGATCTTTTTCCATTTTCTTCCTATGTATATTTGACTTGGTTATTTGTTTATTTTCTTAAAATATTTCATTTGGTTTGTGTTTCCCTGGTATGGTTTGGCTAGGTTTTTCCTGAACTCAGTCTTCTTGGACCTCCTTGTCACTCATAATGCCATACGCTTGGAAGGACAAAATATTTTCTTCTGTCTTTCTGGTGCCATCCCATCTTCATTTGAGGGTTGAGAGCCCATGAAGGACATTGCTTAACTGGGTCTACAAATACTTTAGTTATGTTCCAAGTGATGAGTCCATGACTAAGGTATCCATTTTCTCATTTTTCACCTAAGCTTTCTGACCATTGCTATTGGTGTACTGATTGCTATAACTGACCATGTTCTTCAAAGTAGATTTTGAGCCTTACAGATGCGGAGACTTTTGGAAGTATATGAGGGTGAGGGACTGGTTCCCTTCTATAACTATGATTCCTAGAAGCAGCTTTATGTTTACTTTATGTATATCTATCAAACACATTTTTGTCTCCATCCGAGGAAAGACAGATGATCATTTCCCCAACATAGTCAACATTCCAAAGCAACTAGGCCTGGGGTTCCCTGCGTGCAAACAGCCATTGCCCTTTCCCAGAGCAGAGCTCCAGGCTGGAAGCTCTTGGCTCCCTCAGCATCCCCTTCAAAGAAGAAAATACCGGTGCCTCCTGAACCAACAATGAGACATGTTTGACTAGCAATGATGAAATGTCTTCTATAAACACTCCCTACCTACCCTCCTTCTCTTTCCAGGACTGATTCACCACTGAAATATTTGTGTCACCCAAGTTCAAATACAGGGAACCACACCCTTTGGTGTCCGTGGATCTCAGTGCCACAGAAAGCAGCATGAGCTTCCTCAGTGAGGGCAGTTGTTAAATAAGCCAAGGCAAGCTAATGGTCTCTGACATGCCTGTGAGCTCAAAAGATAAAGTCAGGACCAGAGCTTAATGTGTCAGATCAATAGTGCATGCTGGGAATGTATGTTAGAGAGTGGATTCCACCCAAATGTTACTAGCCTTACCAATACAGAATACACATTTGCAGTACAAGAAGAGATACGCTAAAGGCACCATTAACAGACAGTGTAGTCTCATTAATATAGTCACATCTACCTAAGAGTTTAAGGCCCTAATTCAAGTTTACTTGAATTCTTTGGAAAAGGGCTTTAAAATTGTTTTCAGAGTTGTAAAGACCGTAGGGGTATAAACAAGCTTCCCCTGGGGCTTGGGAGAGGGAGAAAATACTGAGGTTGCTAAAACAGGAATGTGGGATAGATAGACAGATCCTTCCATGCCAAAGAACAAACAGAACCCACGTTCAGCTTTACAGGCTTCCCCTGGGGCATCTATCACTGTGAAAGTATCATTCCTGGGGTCCTGGTTATAGTTTGAGAAGTTACAGTTTCTCCTTACAGAAAATCAAACAGGTTTCATTGAACTCCATGATAGATAGAAAGATTAAAACTTCAGACCAGTCAGTGCAAGTCTAAGCGCTAACTCTAGCAAATATTACTATTTGAAGTATATAAACATAATAGTAAATATCGCTATTATAATTACATAATTCTATATGAATTACTATTAATAATTCAGAATAAAGTATGTTTATGCATTGGGCTGCTGTTCTTTCGTGAATAATATGCAATATCTACAAGGCACCTCCAATGTCTTGACATAGAGACATCTTTACCTTAAATGTTCATGCTAAAGAACTGTACAATAAAGTCATGAAACTTCAAAGAGCCTCATCATGTTTTATGAACTGCTACTATTTTATATTGGGCCATATACATAGCTATTGTTCAGCTTCATGTGACCCATTTAGGCTGGGCATTACTGACTTACATGCTGTTATAGGGAATTGAGTAAATTGACAATTTCCAAAGTCATGTTTTTAACACTGGGTTTGACTCAGGATTCTAATTAATTAGGGAGATAAGACTCAAATACTTGTTAGGTAGGGAAGTGAGGGTTGGGGAAAGTTGATGATGTCTCATTCAGAAGGCATCTTTAGCTTGCCATCTCCCAAAGCACTCCATGTTTTGAATCTCCAAGGACCTTCCTTGGCTTACTACTCCTCCCAAATTTTTTCCATATAGTAACTTTTTCCCCACAGAACTCCTAGTAGTATTTAAAATATTGAGATTTAAAACACACTTAGTAAATTTAGAGTTAAACAGATTTTTTAAAAAACAAATCCAGAGTATGTTCTTGCAGAATGTGCTGGAAGATCAGTAGTGGAAACGCATGTCATTTTAATACTGTACTGTATGTCTTGAAAGTAGAACACTTAATAGTTCCGAAGAAGACGTAACGTGGCATTTTATGAACTGTCTACAACTCACGCAGGGGAAACAAGCGATCTGAATGCAGAATGGTGCTTTCTTTAGCTCAATATTGTTTGTGTGTGGCTCGTCAAGTTACCTTCTTTGGATGAGAAATACTTGTGTGGTCAACCTGGGAGGCTAATCTCTGAATATTCAATTTCACTCATAAGAAAATCTGCTCTGAATTATACATGGTTGACTTAAAATTTCACCTTGGAAAATGACTTATTTCTTTATAAGATGTCCCTTCCTGTTATAGAAGCTCTAACTTTCTGCATAGAGGGTGTGTAGGCACCCGTTGTCTTCCTCCACCTTCACATTCCTTATCTACCTTGGTATGGATGAAGGTAAGTGAGTGAGGGGAGCCTGTCTCCAGAGCTATGCTATAAACTCCATGTGCAGAGAAAAATGTTCCTTCAGCATTTCGGTCCCCTGTGCAGGGTTCCAGTCACACCTCCTCGTGTTACTGCTCAATTTGTCGGGCTGCTGGCATGCATTTGCTCTTCAGAATATGGATCCTGTCCCTTACTGAACTGAGGGCTAGCCTCCAGGCTCCTCTTAATCTGATTATTTTAATTCGGTTGAATCGTTCCAGTAAATATTTTTCTTCAGCTGCAAAAACAGTGTAAATCAACTAAGCAGTTCACAATTTATGCATCCCCATTAAAGAAGTCTTGCTGGTCAAGGTAGGGACCCTTGAGGTTAGCTCATCTCTGCTGGACAATCATGGTTGTTACTAGGAAGGGAAAACATCTCTTGGGAGATTAATGAGAAAAGGTGCACCTCACTTCGGTGGTAACTCTCATTTATCAGTCACTTGCTTGGCTGTGTAAGAATTGTTCCCACTGAACAGCTGAATAAAAGGAGGTTCAGAAAGATGAGGGATGTATCCAAGGTCTCTCTACTAGAGCGGCCAGTGTCCCGACCCAAGTTCCTGTGTTCCAACCCAAGTGCCTGTGTTGTCACTTTCTTTCTTTGGTCATTACATTACCAGCATTCCCCTTCAAAACGGACCAAAAAAATTTTAACCCCATTGGTTTGAAGATTCTTTTTTTTTTTATTATTGTTTTTTTTTTATTGAGAAAGAAAAAAAAAATTTTCCGCCTCCTCCCAGCCTCCCACTCCTCTCCCCCTCCTTCTCTTCCCCTCCCTCTCGAGTCTGAAGAGCAGTCAGGGTTCCCTGCCCTGTGGAAAGTCCAAAGTCCTCCCCCCTCCATCCTGGTCTAGGAAGGTGAACATCCAAACTGGCTAGGCCCCCACAAAGCCAGAACAAGAAGTAGGATCAAAACCCAGTGCCATTAAACTTGGATGCACATTTTGTTTTATTGCTACTCTTCTTGGAATCAAGACCAAATTGGATTTTCAAATTTCCTTTAAAATTCTTCTGGGGACACCGGAGATGAAAACTCCATCAACATTCAGTATTAACATGTAAAAGTTGTCAATAACTGAAAATCAGTTCCATAATGATGAGCCTATGAGTCTGCACAGAAGAGTGTCACCCGTGGCTTATTCATGTGTGTTATCTTTCTGTCACCTTGCCCAAACACTGGATCATCCACTCAAGTTTCAAATATTCTTTTTTCGACATCATTTAGAGGTCTCTGTGTATGGTTATTTGGGCTTGTGGGAACACAATCCATCACGACAGAACTATGTGATGAGGAAGGCTGTTTACGTCAAGCTAGTCAGGAAGTTTTAAAAAAGGTAGAAAGAGACTGGGGTTACAGAATGCCCTGGAAGGCCATACACTAATAATCCAAGTTACTTCCACTACACGCTGCCTGCTAAAGGCGCCTCTGCATTGCAACAGCGCTCCGGGCAGAGAGCAAGCCAGAGCGTGTGCGTAGCTGGGGCCTCTTAAGTTCTAAGCTTCGGCAGCATGCAATATCATTAGGAATGGAGAATCTCTACTCCCACCTTTCCCACACTTGGTGTATCAGTTAAGAACAATCGTGTCCTCACCGTGACTCAGGTCCTTTCCGTTTTACAAGGGGTGGTACTTGGGTCAGGGGTTTGAACTATAGCATAGTGATGACCCAGAAGGCAGGGATGAGAAAGCAGGTCTAGCAGTGTTAAATATGTTTTAAGATTTGAGAATCAAAAATAGCAGCCGTGGAAATGATTATGGAGTACTGAACGTGGCGAATACAGTGATTCTTTTCTGAAACCACATTTGAAAATTTGTCTGAGGCAAAGGTTAGGACTCCGTATAAAAAACAGCGTCTTGCCGGGCGACAGTGGCTCACGCCTTTAATCCCAGCACTCGGGAGGCAGAGGCAGGTGGATCTCTGTGAGTTCGAGACCAGCCTGGTCTAGAGAGCTAGTTCCAGGACAGG
>NC_022029.1:18373774-18436160 GCF_000317375.1 Microtus ochrogaster
CAAAAAAAAAAAAAAAAAAAAAAAAAAAAAAAAAGCGTCTTTAGAACCTTTCCTTTGCGGTGGTCAAGATGAGGATTTGAGATCAGAGAAACCCGAATCTCATCCTAACTCTTTGTCGCTCTATGACCTTGAGATGCCATTTGTCTTTCACGAGGCACAGTTTACTGAAGCTTCAAACTAGAACGGTGATGCTTCCTCTCGATGGGGTCCTGTAAAACTTAAATGAGAAGATACAGGAAGATTCGCAGCCTTGGCATGCGGCTGGTACTCAAACTGGTAGTAATAATTTGAGGCTCTGTCCCTGCATCATAAATATGCTACAAAACTTTCAACATAAGTTGAAGAAATAGATCCAATAATTGCATAGCTACCAGCAGCAAGGGTTTAAACTGAGGTTTGATTGCTCTTGCAGTTAATGCCTCTTCAATTACAACTCCATCTTTTATCTTGGCATGGTTAGACTGATAGATATATGTTTAAGATTATATTTTGAAACTTTAAAAAGTAATCATTGAAGAAAATTAAAGCCAGATGCCTACCTATTAAAGCTTGGGACAGGATAAAAGCAACGATCTCAAAGTTGGAATAATAATAGAAATATAAAATATACTTAACCAATTCAAAGCTCACACACATAAAGGTTGACAGGACAATAACACAGATTAATTTTGAAAATAAAAACAAATGATTTTAACATCTTTAGTAAAGAAGGCAACTCCCTTTGGAGAACAAAAACTCGCATTTATAAAACATATCCACCATATAAGGGTCAATCTTGGAACAAAATGACATAAAGGTCAAAATAGTACAATGGAAAAAGAATTATCTAGTAAAAGGCAAACATAATGAAAACATGCCGGGCAGGCGGGCAGGTGGCCAGGCAGGCAGGCGGGCAGGTGGGCAGTTGCGCAGGCGGGCAGCTGATTGTCAGCCTGGTTAGTCTTCATGGTTTCCCAGAATTCCATTCTCCCTTTGCCTCCAGATGAGAGTTATAGCGGAAGAGCAATGTACTTGATTTTCGCAAAGCAGAGTCTCACGATCAGTCTGAAGGTCAGTGTGGCTGTAGTGACGGCAGACCCAACAACGAAACTTCAGTTTTCTGTTTACTTTCCCAGCGGCTGCCATTATAAACTCATCTGGTCTCTAGATGTGACATGCTTCATCTATTCTACCTGGACCAGTACCTTAAGAAAGGCTGTTTTCTCCAGATGTTTATTGTTCTAGGCCAATAAATAATTATGAAAGATTGATTTCTATAGTCATTTCTCCACTCTGAGACTCTGGGGGAGATTAGACTTCCTGACTCATCCTTGAAAAGTGTGTACAAAATGGTAAGTTTAAAGTAACATTGTAACGAAAGTACCAAGTAGAAATGATACCTTGAAAAATGAAGAGCAGAGAGTGTAAAAGAAAGCAACTATGAGACAAGTGTAGTTATTTATGTGCAATGAAAATAAAAATAGAAGCCATATGGAATGGTACACGCCTTTTATTCCAGCACTTGGGAGGCAGAGCCTGGCCAGTCTCTATGGGTTCAAGGCCAGACTGGTTTAGACTTTGAGAACAGCCAGAACTTCATAGTGAGAACCTGTCTTGAAAAAGAAAAAACCAACAACAATAAAAGCAAAACTAACAAAAAAACACCCACAATAAAGGAGTTAAAAGTAACAGTTGTTAGTATTCAACTAATAACAGTATATTCATTAACTGTTATAATATTGGAAATCTCAATAGAAATAAGAATGAAAATGGAGCATATGATAGATATTTAAGTAATTAGTTGCTAGATCATAAAGACATGCAAATAGATGCAAAAATGCATATTTTAAAAGGATAATTCTCTGAAAAAAAGTTTTTCAAGTTAAAGGATTCTTTCAGTTTAATAAAAAATTAAACTGACTAGAATTTTTTCCCATAAAAGACTACTGAAAAATGAAGAAAATTAAGATGTTTTATATAAGAAAAGATAAACACATACATTTAATTTTTATTTGCCAGTAATGGTAAAATTAAGACTTAACATAAAATTTAAAAAAATATGGAACATTTAAATTACCTACAGTAATAAAATGGCGAAAAAAATAATAAAATACGAGAAACATAGTGCAAAGGAAAATATGGTTTATCGAGTTAGTAATCATTTCTAGAAGTTGTCATTCTGCTTTCATAGTTAGGCAATTTTAAATAAGTTATTAAAGCTGCTTCCTACTTTTAATGAAATCTATCCCTACACATATTTGCTAGCTAGGTATGGTTTTCAAGATCGATTTTATTTTTATTGATGTGCATGTCCATGGATATGCGGATGCCCATGGATGCTGGAAGAGGATGTTGTATCCCTAGGAACTACAGTTACAGGAGGCAGAAATGTACTACATCCTCTTTATTCATTCTTCGGTCAAGGGGCATTTGGGTTGTTTCTGGGTTCTGGCTATGACAAACAATGCTGCTATAAACATAGTTGAGTACATGTACTTGTGGTACAATTGAGCATCCTTTGGGTATATACCCAACTGTGGTATTGCTGTATCTTGAGGTAGGGTAATTCCTAATTTTCTGAGAAATCACCATACTGATTCCCAAAGTGGCTGTACCAATTTGCACTCCACCAGCATAGAGGAGCATTCCTTTTACCCCATATCCTATCCAGCATAAACTCTCATCAGTGTTTTTGATCTTGGTCATTCTTACAGGTATAAAATGAATTCCAGAGTTATTTTGTTTGGCATTTTTCTGGTGACTAAGGATGTTGAGTATTTTCTTAAGTGTCTTTCAACTATTTTAGATTCATCTGTTGAAAGTTCTCTGTATAGGACTGTATCTCATTTTTATTGGATTATTTGTTCATTTGATGACCATTTTCTTGAGTTCTTTGTATATTTTGGAGATCAGCCCTCTGTCTGATGTGTGGTTGGTGAAGATCTTTTCCTATACTGTAGGCTACTGTTTTGTCTTGTTGACTGTGTTCTTTGCTTTATAGAAGCTTCTCAGTTTCAGGAGGCCCATTTTTTAACTGTTGCTCTCGGTATCTAGGATTAGAGTTAGGAAGTTGTCCTTTGCCTATGTGTTCAATTGTACCTTCCACTTTCTCTTCTATGATGTTCAGTGTGGTTGGTTTTATGTTGGGGTCTTTGATTCATTTGGACTAGAGTTTTGTGCTTGGCTATGTATATACACACACACACACACACATATGCATATACACATATACATATATACATATGTACATATATATTCATTCTTCTACATGTTGATATCCAGTTATACCAGTACCATTTGTTGAATATGCTTCCTTTTTTATACTTTATACTTTTTGCTTCTTGGTCAAAAATTGGGTGTTTGGAGGTATGTAGATTCATTTCTGGGTCTTCAGTTCAGTTCTATTGGTCCTCCTATATGTTTTTATGCCATTACTGTAGTTCTGTAGTAGAGTTTGAAGTCAGAGATTATGATGCCTCCAGAAGTTCCTTTATTGTACAGGATTGTTTTGACTATCCATGTTTTTGCTTTTCCATTTGAAGTTGAGTACTGTTCTTTCAAGGTCTGTGAAGAAATTTGCTGGGATTTTGATGGGATTACATTGAATCTGTAGATTGTTTTTGCGAAGACTGCCATTTTTTACTATGTTAATTCTACTTACCCAAGAGCACGGGAGATCTTTCCATTTTCTGGTGCCACCTTCAATTTCTTTCTTCAAATATTTAAAGTTCTTGTTAGACAGGTCTTCCACATGTTTGGTTAGAGTTACTCCAAGATATTTTATGTTATTTGTGCCTATTGTGAAGGGTGATGTTTCTCTGAATTCTTTCTCAGCCCAATTATCATCTGTATAAAAAAGGGCTATTGATTTTTTTGAGTTAATCTTGTATCCTGTTAAATTACTGAAGGTGTTTATGAATTGGAGAAGTTCCTTGGTAGAATTTTTGGGGTCACTTATGTAAACTATCATCAGCAGCAAATAGTGAGAGTTTTGACTTCTTCCTTTCTGATTTGTATCCCCTTGATCTCATTTTGTTGTCTTATTGCTCTAGCTAGAACCTCAAGAACTATATTGAATAGATATGGAGAGAGTGAACAACCTTGTCTTGTTCCTGATTTTAGTGGGAATTTGCTTTCAGCTTTGAATTTTTCTCCATTTAGTTGATGTAGCTGTTGGCTTGTTGTATATTGCCTTTATTATGTTTAGTATGTTCCTTGTATCTCTGCTCTCTACAAGACCTTTATCATGAAAGTATCTTGTATTTTGTGGCAGACTTTTTCAGCATCTAATGAGATGATCATCTGGTCTTTTTTCAGTTTGCTTATATAGTGGATTCTATTGACAGATTTTCATATATTGAAGCATCCCTGCATCTCCAGGATGAACCATACTTGGCTATGATGGATGATTTTTTCTGATGTGCTCTTGGATTTGTTTTTTTCAGTATTTTATTTTTCTAATTTCTTTTCTTTTTTAAAAGAAAACCCTCCCCTCCTCCCATTCCCTCCATCTACACCCTCACCCCACCCCCGTCCACTTTTCAGAAAGGGTAAGGCACATTGCTTTTCTGAAGGTCCAAGGCCCTCCCTACTATTTATAGGCTAAGCAAGGTATCTATCTAAAGAGAATAGGTTCCCCAAATAAGCCATTACAAGCAGTAGAGATAAATCCTGGTGCCACTGTCAGTGGCCCCACTGTCTGTCCTGCCATGCATCTGTCACCCACAGTCAGAGGGACTAGTTTGGACCTCTGCTGGTTCCTTCCCTGTTCATCTGGAGTTGGTGAGCTCCCATTAGCTCAGGTAAACAGTTTCAGTGGGTGTCCCTATCATGGTCTTGACCTCTTTGCTAATATTCTCACTCCTCCCATTCTTTGACTGGACTTTGACAGCTCAGCCCAGAGCTCCTCTCTGGGTTTCTGTCTCGGTCTCCATTAGCTGCTGAATGAATGATGATATTTAAGACATTCATCAGTCTGATTGATTTTAGTTTGATGTCTATTTTGTTAGATATAAGGATAGCTACACCAGTTGTTTCTTAGGCCCATTTGAGTGGAATTTTTCCCCCAAGCCTTTTCTCTGAGGTGATGTCTGTTTTTGAGGTTGAGCTGTGTTTCTTGTGTGTAGCAAAAGGACGAATCTGTTTTCATATCCCATCTGTTAGCCTGTGTCTTTTTATAAAAAATATGAAATGCTTCATGAATTTGCATGTCATCCTTGCGTAGAGCCATGCTAATCTTTTGCAATGAGTATAGTCAGCATCTCACACTAACTGCTGAGTTTCTGTTAGATGCAAATTTAGATTGGAATTGATGTGGCTGATGTAGCCTTAAGTCTTAAGAACAGTACTTCTGATTCTTTTGCACAATTTTATGTATAAAAATATATTTGTCCTTGAGTGAGAACAGAGTTTGCTCCAGGGACCTTTCTGTTTGCAAATTATGTCCCAGGAAACAATGATTAAACAAAGACACTGGAGTC
The DNA here is from genome assembly GCF_000317375.1 of Microtus ochrogaster. Lineage (NCBI taxonomy): Eukaryota > Metazoa > Chordata > Mammalia > Rodentia > Cricetidae > Microtus > Microtus ochrogaster. The sequence goes on from NC_022029.1 coordinate 18,379,234, forward strand.
TCTATTCCCTGAACACAGTAGTCTTAGGAGTGGCTGATCTGGTTAACTACTGTCTTCTCAGAAATTGTTTTAATACCAATGCTTTATGACCCGTGCAGGGACCAGTGAACTGTGGCATTCCTCTGAGAAAGGAGAAGAGGCTTGAGCTATAGCACCAGAGCAAAGACAAGAATGTTCTGGGTGTGTAGAGCTGCGTAGGAGGATTTGTTTCTGTGCAAGGGCACATAGCATAAACAAACAGAAAAAACTGCGGCAGATAGAAATATATTCCCTGATTCTTCAGCCACAAAGACAAAGATTGACTTTAAATCACAAAGACTCTTGTATCAATACCAAGAATGATGAGAAAAATAATTAAAACTGTGTGTGTGTATGTGAGTGTGTGTGCATGTGTGTGCGTGCATGTGTGTGTGTGTGTGTGAGTGTGTGTGGTGAGATGTATCTGGCTACTGTACTTCAACAGTAATTCTTCTGGACATTATACAAGGTCAGTAAGTCACCTTAAGACCACCCGGCTTGAGGATTTGCTCACCACACAGAGCTGTATGGTCTTTCAGCTGAGAAATGTCACCCAGCACCTTTTATATTTATGGTGACTCATAAACAGGAAACCAGTCTTGTCCATGACATTGTAACATTTTCATACTTCAACTTCTTTTATGAAAAATGAAACATACTCACACACATGTACACACACATGCACACACACACACACACACACACACACACACACACACACACACACACCAAACAAAATAAGAGAACTTAGCTGTCTTCTGCTTTCTGGGCCAACATAAATATTGCCAAATTAGTAAGGCATACTGAACAAATTAAGCGCTAAATGCAAATTTATCGACTGAAACCCAATGGCAGAGTCACCAAAGGCTCTGCAGTGGTAAAGCACAGCCCTGTAAGTGAGTGTTTGTGTTGGCAAGTCTGTGCAGAGAGACATGGGAACAGTGACAGAATGAGAGCATTTCTGTTACACCCAAGATGATCAGTTTATTTTAGAAAGTCCAAGTAAACATTGTCTAACATATATTCACTGAATTCAGAGTCGCAGTTGCTACCAAGAGGGAGATTTTAAAAAATAGGCTGGCAAAATTCCTTAGAAAGAAAACTATCATTTGGAAAAGTTCGAGTTAGCACTGTAAAACTCCGAATGAGATGAGGCGTCTCTCCTAGTCCCAATGGTGCTTCCCTGGGATGACAAAGACCTTTCACTTAAGGATGGTTAAACCTTTACAGAGCACGGGAATGATTTATCTTTACATTTTCCAGTGTCCCAAGTGTCATATGTGTGGTGTATCTCTTACAGCTACATGAATTGTTTATTATGTCAAAGCACTTTTTAAAATGTATATGTATATGCTCTTGTTTCAGTGATGGACTTGGAGGAGGTTAGGGTAGAGAACAGTTCTCATTCTCTGTGACTATGGGCCCAGTGCTGTCCTTCCCCTCTTTGGTCAGGTTGTTTCTTTCACAAGAAAGACAAAAAGACCCAGAGACTCTGATTCATGTCTTCATTGGATGCAAATTGTTCCTCAGTGGAGTCTCAGCTAACTCCCCGGTCTCTTCTTTGATGCAAGAATCATGTTTGTACCACACACTGCCCATTTTGCAGCAGCGAGGGCATGGACTCCGCCTTGCTGTCCACCAAAGTGGATAACGAAGCCAGAGTACATGTACACACTGTAACTCTAGAAAAACACCAACAGCAATCAAAATTATGAAATTTGCAATAAAATGGATGGAGCTGGAAAATATCACATTAAGTGAGGTAATCCAGACCCAGAAAGACAGAGACCATATGTTTTCTCTCATAAGTTAATCTTAGGCTCATACTTCTAGATAGTTTTCATAAGTTGGAGTGAGTGTCAGTAGTAGAAGACCAGAAGGAAGAAAAAGGGATCTCTTATGAGAGGGAGAAGTCTGAAGTATGTATGCAGAGCATGGGAAGGGATGGGAAAACATATATAACATGACAGCAGAAGGAGAAATTCTTGGAGGAAGAGAGGTTTATAAAGGAATGAGGTAGAGGGATGGGGAATTATAGGGTAGAGTGTGATAGGCATGGGGAAGGAGCAAGCAAAACAGGATATATGAAATAACTACACAGAAACCTACTACTTTATACGGTAACTAAAGATAGTATTTTAAAATCATGTTTTAGATTAGCACAGGGTAGTACTGATCCCATAAGTCACAGGTTTCCAGCAAAGCTTCAGTCAACAGCTGTGGAGTACCTCTCTCTGAGTTGCTGGTTATGTAGCTGCACTCCCTGGCAAGATGTGCCTATTGGTTTAGTAGTAGTATGAGTGTTCAGGGGATTCCAAAAATCATATAGTCTATTGACATTGTTCTTAGATGTGCACCAGAATTAGACAGTAAGTTCCTGTTGCTGAAGATACCACATAATCTGGAAAGAGGGCACAGAGAAACTAAGCTGAACAGGAATTGGAAGCTCTATTCATGTTCACTAACATTCATATTGCTGAAAGGTTCTCTGTAGACTGCGGGGGAAGAAAAGCCAACAATTGCATCTAGTTGTAAACCCTATGCACTGCAGTACTTAAGAGCCTGGCATGATGTGCTCATTGGGGGTAATAGCGGTATGCATGTTCTGTGGGTTATCAACCACTTTTAGATCGGATTTCAGACCTATTCTCCTGGAGGAAATAATGCTGGCACTGTAGAATTGGTCAAAAGCCTATGGCTAGGAAGATCACAGAGGCCCTGTGGGTTATATATATTATCAAAATTCTGCCAAATGGACAGATGGTCTACAAACATTTATGTTTATTTTCACAGAGTATTAAAGCTTTCATCCTTGGTCAGATGCAGACTCTAGAGCATATGTTAGATAGTTGACCTGTTACCCCTTTCCACACAAATAAGGAAGAGATAGTTTCAACTTGAGTTCCCATATTGGCCTCTAAGATGTGCTCCTGTGGTATCAAAGGCACAGTGTGCTCTCATTTATTTTTCTGTCCATGAATTTACAGCCATGATACTGTTGAAAACATAGACATCTTGCAATTGGTACTAGTTTTTCTTTTCTATTGAGGCTGCTCTCATCCTGGAATACCCCTAGGTTGGTTACCCATTTCCAAGCATGCTGACTGGGCAGATGAACTGAATCATGACTACAAAAGTTCTAGGTTTAGCATAGAATGATGAGATTGATGAGGCAAGGTGACTAGTGTGGGTACTAATGGAGATACAGAGACCAGCTTCAAGTCAGCAATTACTCTGTAAACAATGCCCCATGAAAACCTGTATGAGATAGAGTTTGTGTTCTCATGTAGATAGGTTTTCTAACTTGGTAAGCTAGAAGTAGAGAATTCAAAGGGAGAATGGGCTGGGGTATAAACACTAAGAGGATTATTCCTCACTAAAATGCCATCCCTGAAAAATAGTCTCTTAAGTCTCCCTCATTCAAGAACTAAGTTACGCAACTTAATTGAAAGGTTAAAGTTCTTGGAATGTTTCTTGGGGCACTAAATTCCCAAGGGAAGGGCACCTGGTTCCTACAAACACTTTCTCTGCCATTTCTCCTCTCAGACTCCTTCTTCATGAGTTCTTTCAGTATCCCCCATATATAAACATGAACCACATTTATCTCGTAAATTCTGCATCGACCACCTAAACTGCAATGATTAGCTTATTGAAAGATTTGAGAAGTGCATGCCTAACTCTTACTGCTCCTCTTCAACATAATAACCGCCATCATAATTTATTCAGACTTTACAACAAATTAACTCCTTATTGAGGAAAATCCAGTCAAGCTCATACTAGTAAATATATTCTTTTGCTTCAGATGATAAAGTAGATATTAACTGTTCATGAAAAATAATATCAGTTATATTTCAGATAATCCACTCAACATGTTGAAAAATATTCTTCTGTGTTACTTCCACAACACTTACAATACTTAAAGATATTTTTAAAACAAAGTGATGGGGACCTGAGCAACCCCAATATGAAATGTTCGTGAAGCCAAGCTACTATCTACTTAAGAGTATTCTGATTCTCATGTATACACCACTGTTCTTCTTGCAAAGCAGGCTGTCCTTTTTGAGGGAATTCAACTTTAGCACCTTCCCAAGACTTAGGTGTCTACCCAAGACTGCAATGAGTGAATGTGTCTTCATGCACCTGATATTTTATTGGATCCTGGTCAGTTAGAAGGTGGATACTTCTGTGGGGCTGGCCCCAGTCATAAATTTAATAAACCCCATGTTCTTCCATGATATAAGCTATGTGTATACATATTCATGTCTGTCTTCTCACAGCAATGAAGCCTTCATAACCTCGCCTCCTCAAAAACTAATATTCACCTGCTCTATACTTAAACAACACACCAGCCACCACCATATTGTTGATCACAACTAGTATATTGTACTATAAGAGAGATCAGCACACACACGGGCAAACTGCTACAGGTCAGCACTCGCGCACACACAGGCTGCAGGCATACAGAAACCCACACACACTTCAGATGTGTTTAAAGCTAGACCAAGTTGAGGAAGCACCCAAATCTCTGCCCATGGCAATCATAACACTGTAAAAATATATCACAATGAAAAAATTATTCTCTTGGGACTGAAGACAAACTAGAGTGCTTTGAGGGACCCCCAAATCCTGACTCCTCTCTGACTTTGCTCAGGGCTTGTTGCTGAACAATACATAACTTGTGTGGGATTGATGAGAAGAATACACTGTTCTCAAAGTAACCTTAGGAGCAGTCTCAAATGCTGAAGACAATCTTACTATTGTCTCCAAAGTGGTAAACTGTTGCTTTCTTTTTAAGGAAGTTTATTCCTAGATAGAGATCTTCAATACCAGCTGGAAATGGTAGGCATTGCCAGAGAGGGTCACAGAGATCTTCATAACACCAGCTGGAAATGGTAGGCATTGCCAGAGATGGTCACATTCATTGTTATCATATAAGAACCCCAATTAAAATCCCGAGGACTGTTGGATTGTCCCCCGTTCTAGAAAACTCCGGTTTTCGAAATCAGCCAGTTGCTGGCAGAGTACACAGTACTATAAAGGCCAATGGAGAGGCAGGGAGTTTAAACTTTAACTTCGGCAGACATCATGGGACCATCACAGAAATGAATCAGAAACACCCACTGGAAACATTTTTCACAGTCACTGTGCAGATGACAGGTGATAAAAACTGTTAGCAAAGGTGGAATGTTCCAGACTGATAGCATCTTCTACCTGTGCAGAGGGAGGGGGAGTGTCTCAAGAGTTTTGCTGCTGAGTTATGACTTAACAGAAATAGAGAAGGAAAGGGAGGTTACAGGTTAGGAGAAAATGTCTCCCTTCCCTTCCCTAGTTAAAAACAATGCTTAAGGGTCCTACTCCAATATTTCCACCGCCTTTATTTGATGAAAAGCAAAACCAAAAACATGAAAAGATAAAAAAGGGAATTTTCTTGGGGATATTACAGCTTAGGACTCAGAGCAAACATCTTGTACTTCTTGTCTAAAAGTAGAATTTCCCTTTATTTTAAATTTCCCATCATGCCATGCTATCTCCCTCTACTCCCTTCATCTTCCCCCACCTTCTCCTAGTGGAAACAGTTGTTAACTCAGTTGCATTTTGTGCTCTAAGTTTCCAGCTCACCTTTGTGTTTATTACAATGCTATGGTTTCAGCACTTTAAATGGACTCTTAAATGTATTTGGTTAGGAAAACGTTAAAATTGATTACATTGTAGACTCTGTGATCCTTATTTATGGCTAGAAACCAATTATGAGTGAGTACATCCCATGTTCATCTTTTTGGGTCTGGGTTACCTCACTCAGTATAGTGTTTTCTATTTCCACCCATTTGCATGCAAAATTCGAGAAATCATTGTTTTTTACCGCCGCGTAGTACTCTAATGTGTATGAAGAACCTTCATCTGGTGATGGATGGAGATAGAGACAGAGACCCACACTGGAGCACTGGACTGAGCTCCCAAGGTCCCAATGAGGAGCAGAAGGAGGGAGAACATGAGCAAAGAAGTCGGGACCATGAGGGGTGCACCCACCCACTGAGACAGTGGAGCTGATCTATTGGGAGCTCACCAAGGCCAGCTGGACTGTGACTGAAAAAGCATGGGATAAAACCGGACTCTCTGAACATGGCGAACAATGAGGGCTGATGAGAAGCCAAGGACAATGGCAAGGGGTTTTGATCCTACTTCATGTGCTGGCTTCGTGGGAGCCTAGCCAGTTTGGATGTTCACCTTCCTAGATATGGACGGAGGGGGGAGGACCTAGGACTTACCACAGGGCAGGGAACCCTGACTGCTCTTTGGACTGGAGAGGGAGGGGGAGAGGAGTGCGGGGGGGGGGAGAGGGTGGGAAGAGGGGGAGGGAAATGGGAGGCTGGGAGGAGGCAGAAACTTGTTTTTTTTTTCTTTTCTCAATAAAAAAAGATAAAAAAATTGATTACATTGGGAAGTGGACAGTTCTTTTGGTTGGAAGACACCTAGGCTTTCAGAATGCAGTAGACAATAGCTCTGTTACAGCTGCAGATGGCCACAACTCTTGTGTCTGCACAGGTCAGCACCTTGCGGAACTCCCTGTAGGGTTTGGCATTGAGACAAAGCCACTGAATTGTTAAGTAACTTCCAAGTGGATAGTCGTGTTGTGACCTCCAGATCTGGATCACCACCAAACTCTAGTTTATGGACAAATATTTTTTTTAAGTTATGATCAGAGCTTTCTTTGAAGTCTTCCCATATTCAACAGATATTATAGGTAAATAATTTTAGGACCATAGATGGTGTAGCAGCCAGATGGTTTCTCCTTCCCCACTTTGCAAAGTGCACATGTCATAATCCTGACACCCCAGTGAAGACACCAAGATGGACTTTGAAGGTGCAATTCAGTTAAAGACCTTGAGATGAGAAGATTCTCCAGGAAGTCCAGTGGAGCACACAGAAGTCCTCTTAAGTGGAACCGACAGGTAGGTAAGTGAGAACCAGAGAGGCTATGACAATTGGAGCAGGGATTAGGGCACAGTTGCTGACCAAAGGTCCAAGTCACCTCCAGGGCCTAAAAAATGCCAGGAAAATGCAACGTGACAACTCTTTGGTGATAGCCTCGTGAGACTCACTTCATCCTGATGTGTTCTGGAGTCTTGACAAATGTTCGTTAATTTAAGCCACTGGAGCTATCATAGATTTAGTAGTAAGCGAATAGGGACAAACTTGGGAAAAATGATATTTATCTCCTACTTCTCTAAAAACATCTCTCCTTTCTCTCTTTCTTTGCTTGGTCAGTTGTTTCATCTTCCATGAACGCCTCCCAGAGAAGCCCTGCCTCTGACTCAACTCAGACTGTTTTTGCCACCCCCTGCATTTTCTATGAGTTCACTGTGTATGTGTCCTGAATCACCTCTCCCACACGCTGGAAACTCCTCATGGGCATGAGCAGGTTTCTATTCATCTTACATGTAAGTCTCAAGTCATTACTTTTGAATGAATACATCAAAGAGGAAGTGCCAGGTCTCTTTCAGATACTCAGTGTTTAGAAGCTTTCTAGTAACCATTGAGTCAAAACGCATGTAGTTTTTCTGGAGCATTCTTAATGCCTTTTGCTCTTGTCCTTATGCATGGACAATGGTATAAATATCCTAAGAACCTGTGGACTGAGAAAAATTGCTATGGAAGGACGAGGCCCTGGAAATGTCCTAGGATCACTGATCTGAACGGAGGCATGTCTTCACTCCAGAACGGCCCTCCCTTGAGCCAGCTGCTTAATTAATGAGTTACTGTAGCATCATAGTCAAAAACATTTCTTCTTTGATGGGGTCAACAGGTTTGCTGATACCATCTGATGCCCAGACAAGCCAACTTACCATCTATAGAGGAAAGCTCTTCCTCTAAGATGCTGAGGAAATGTCACTACGAGACATCATTAGCATTCGAAGAGGTACTCCAAAATTCTAGCAAGGATTAATTGCAAACACATGCTCAGCTTATGAACCCAAGCATGAAGGGATATTGTTCACCAATCCTTGCTTTGGCCAGCTGTTAGACGCTGGATTAATTTAGAGAAGATGTTCCTAAGGGTTTTCTTTTTGTTGTTGTTGTTATTTTTGTTTGCTTGTTTGCTTGCTTGCTTTTATTTTAGGGATTCTTTTCTGCTTCCCTGGGGAGCAAGACTGTGATTCCTGCATGGACTTGATTTTGGATGTCCCAGTCCCTGAAAGGGTAGCATGGATCATTTACCCTGTGTTGCTGTCTAGAAGCTATTGGAGAGTTTTCCTCTCTGAAGTCCTTTATTTTAGCGTTTGAGATTTGCCTCATACTCAATGATTAACGCTGTGCACAGCTCACATGTCATCATTGGGAAAACACTTTAGATATTGATGGGAGAAGACTTCCAAGATCTGTCTGGTTCTTCTTTACCAATATATAGTTCCATGTTATAGATATAAGGCAACTTGGCTGAAAATGTGTCCTGACGATTAAAGTAAATGATGGGGGCTTCAGGGGAAAAAAACACACACACACAGTCCCGAAAGCTGTATGGTAAAGTTCATGGGACCACTTTTCCCTATGAGCAATAATTTCTCCTAACTCTGTGCTACATTCTTTAATATTACCACCTTAACCTTTTGGGTGAAGGTCTGGTGAGCGTAGAAACTGCTCTATCTTGTATCTTTCAGAAATTTATAATAATGTCCTTCAGAAGTTTCTCAAAATAGAAACTTGACTGGGAGACTTGATCTAGAATTTAAGTTCACCCTCCAAAAGACTTTTACCTATAAAATACTTTTGCATACATCGTATAATTAGAATTCTGTCCTTTAAATTTTGCTAAACTCCACATTTTTTAAAGTCCTTGTCAGAGCTCTGCAGCCATGCTTTCTAAGTTGTGAACAGTTACAATTCATGAAGTAAACGTTACTGATGTCATCTCTAAAATTCGCAGAGGAACTTTGGGGTGGGTAGGCACTAGGGATTGAGTCACTAACCATTGATGACCGAGCCATAACCAGACTCTAGTTTCATTTTCCCCAAACTTTGGTTGTTTATCCCTTTCTACGCACTAATAGGCTAATTAAATGCCATCTTCTCCTAATACCACCCTAGAAGTCCAACTTTGCCCCCTATACTTGCTCTGCTGGCAACTGTAAGGAAGGAAAGGGAGACTATGCAGTTGCTTTCAAAATGGAAGCAGCCTGGGAAACAAAATCATGTCCACAGGAGACACAAGGTCCCATTACTCTTGCACTTGATTTTCACTGAAGAGGATGAGGTGAGATTGCTCAACTCCAGATCTTATGATTCCCCCTCAGTTTCACTACTTTATAGAAGATTATTTCCCAGAAGCAAAGTTTTGGTACAGACAAATATTCTAAAGGATGCCAGGGCATAGTGGTTGGAGGACTTTCCTATACTGTGGCCCAAGACTTGTTCAGTCAAGTAGAAATGAACTGTAATTCTGAGGTTTGATCAGAGCCCACAGCCAACCTCTTATTATTATAAGAAATCTTGTTTGCTATCCTTAGATATGGTGGTGTGATGGGCAAGCATAGCGTTCCAGGAGACAGCCACATTCTTCTAGAAATAATAACTTTGTTCTCTACACAGCATTGTGGCCCTGGGGCAGTGCTACTACATTCCAGGACTCTACCCAGCTAGATGAATAGATGTGATTTCATCTCATCAATTGTTGACACAGTGGAGACTCCAGCAATTACTTACCTAGTGTAGCTTTTAAGGGGGACAGTTCCACTGAGGACTCATGAAAGTGACACTCTGTTTGAGTAATAAGTCAGCTGATCTGTGCAGAGCCTTACGAGCTGGCTTTAGACCTCCTCACCTTTCAGAGTGCGTCCCTGCTGGGTACCCCACAGCAAGAATGTGAGCCTCCCCGTGTGACATCTGTGATTGCCCAACTGAGCCTAGCCATGTTCTAAGAAGTCAGCACGGAGTATATTCAATAAAACAGAGCCATGTCCTTGAGCTATAAATGCCTCCCAAAGACAATCAGACAGAACTGCATTGTTTCAGGGAGAAGGCCCCTCACATAGCAGTCACGTTGTGGTTACTGGGAGCCTGCGATTAATCCACCCAGAGGATGTACAGGAGAGCGGGAGCTGGCATCTTCCTGTGGATGGGGATGCTTCTAGACTAAGGTTTGCGTTGGTTCTGTACAAACACCCCACCCCCTGGAACACAAGCTTTCAGTGTGAGGTTTCTTGGTGCCCTTGTGTTCCCAGTGTGAGCTGGCTTGTGAGGAGGAAAATTGTGTTATGGAAACTTGAATGTTTTCTACACTTCAGAATTGTGCACTGTGAGCTGATAGTGTTGCTCAGTGAGTAGAGGGATTTGGTGCCAGCCTGGTGGTTTGATTTGGTGTGTGAACCCACATGGCAGAGGGAAACAAGCTGAGTCCTGCCAGGTACACTCTAATTTCCACACATGCACCATAACATATAGTGATATTTTATCTATGTTTTAATAAATAAAGCTGGCCTGAAGATCAGAAGGTAAAACTAAGCCACTAGAGGTCAGGCAGTGGTGGCATATACTTTTGATCCCAGGTTTTTTCAGACAAAGGCAGATGGATCTCTGTGAGTTCAAGGCCACCCTGGGCTACACGAAATCAGTGCAAAAACAGATCCAGGTGGTGATGGATCATACCTTTAATCACAGCACTAAAGGGGAATAGAAAACAGGAGGAGACAGAGGTTCAGCGCTTAGTCTGCAGTCACCCAGCCTTGGTTGAGGTAAGACTTTTCTAGTGGCTGACTGTTTTGCTTTTCTAATCTTCAACTTGAACCCCAATATCTGTTTATAGGTTTTTTAAATTAGTGTTACAATAACATGTATGTACCTAAAACACCCACTATACACACACACACACACACACACACACACACACACACACACACACACTAAATTTACAATAAGATGCTTTCCACTATGCTACATATCCTTCCAAAAGTGTAATGGGTTCTTGGGATAGCATCATGCTTAGATACTGATCTACAGAATATTCTCAATCATCTTAAAAGTAATATTTGTGCAAACTCTGGGTCTTTTAGAATAGTCTGGTGACTCACATGTATGCCCCAAGGTCCCGTCCTCCATCTGATCTCCATGGAGGAAGAGAATTGTTCGGAAATGTTGCCTAAGTAGAACCGTAAGAGACTGGACAGAGGGATGGGATGGAGTCTGATGGAAGGGTGTCATCACTGGATCTGAACCTTGGACACCTTCTCTGGGTTTCTGTCCCCATGTGTACTTTAGACTTCTCTGGAGAATACTCCATAAGATAATGTATATGAGATGTTCTTCCCCATCCATCAGCATGCCCTGATGACACTCTGAGTTTTTGGACAGTTATGAAAACTTTCTAAACATCAGCTCAAAAATTAGTGGTCTCTTATGCTACTTCAGAACACTGGGAACGGATAGTGGCAATGAAGAGGCAAATGGGTAGGGATGGTTTAGGGCTAATTAGAGATTCAATTAATGGTTTAGAAGTAACCATAGCCACTGGGCATAGACGATGTCAGACTTCATAACTTTTTAAACATTTATTTTTGTTGCTCTTAATGATGCGTGTGTATGGGTGTGTGCATGTGGGTACAGGGGCACAGAGAGGACCGAATGTCCCCACTTTGGCATCCATTTGGTCCACCCAACATGGGAATTCAGATTTGAATTGTGGTCCTCTGTAAGAACAGTCCACACTCTTAACCACCAAGCCATCTCTCCATCCCTTCAGTGTCCATAGTATCATAAGGACGAACATAGTCTTCCAGTTCATATTCTTCAATATCCAGATCATTCACTGTCTGCCTTAACGGTGTGCCTTAGCCTTTGAGGAAACCCAGCCCATAAGGCAGCGCCGCTTGTCTTCCAGAAGCGAACCTTCTGCCTAGGCGGGGGAGGATGAACTCTTGTTTATTTTCATAACCTAGCATCACTCAGAACAGGCCTGAAAACTCAAAAGACAAAGGAGAGAAAGTCGTGTCCCTTTATTTTGCGCTCAGGGCCTTTTACTGGCCTGAAACATCTCCTTGTTCCCTTATTGTGTAATAGAGCATGCAGCTCTGAATGGGACCTTTTATAACTGGAAATTCCAGCACGGTTCCACTTGTCCCTGACTCGTTTCCATGCCAGATGACAGCCTTGGAGGCTTTGAAGTTGCATGTTTGAAGGAAGTGCAACCCACCCACACCTCTGGCTCCACATGCCTACCCCTGTGTCAGCCCCGACTCTTGGAAGGATCAGTAGGATGCTTCGGTGAAAAGGCTTCTGGCTGAAAGCTGATAGGAGCCAGAGACTAGAGCATAGTGATACCTCATGATCTAACATGCCCTGTGTCTGAGGCTGCAAAGGACTGTATTACCAGAAGCTCCATCTGTAAGGAGAGGATGAGCTCACCTTTTCAAGATCCTGTTCATGATGCCTGTGAGTCCTGGCTCCAGAAAGGGTATACAGGAGAGACTTGTTCTATGTGGTATAGATTCGAAGAGAGCCTAGTCTTTCCTCAGGGAATAGTGTGCTTTCATGTTTCCATTCACCCCATATGTATGCGACCAGGTTTCTAAATATATCTGATTTTCCAGGGCTGCATGGATTAGAACAGCATCCAAACACAGGGATGGCTCCATACCCAGTAAGGAAGTGAAAATACAAGCAGCATTATTTATTCAGCACATACTACATCATTGAAATTTTTGATGTTGTATTTCATTGATTCATTACCAAGAAGCCTGTGCATCTATCTGTCTTACACAGAGAAGGAAACTGGGAAAATTTAAGGACTGTTGCTGTTAGTGAACAGAAAGATAAGATTCATAACAGAGGTGAGAGTCATGCCTATCTCTATTTAATTCAAGCAAGGGATATTTCTTTTAAATCAGGTTTATTTTCAGAAGCCCCTCCCACTGAGACCAGCACTCTGGACTCTCAGCCAGCAGGGTCTGTGAATAGTGCATCTCGGGTGGATTCATTTGAAACGTCACCTCTTCTATCTGTGTGCTCTCCCTGTTCAGAGTGTTTGTACTTCCTCACCCCTAATCAGCAAGTTAGAATTATTGGGGTCTCCACACTTCCCCCTCAGCCAAAAGGCATTCCACACCTCTCCTCACTTTCTGTACAGATTATGGACATTAGTGAGTCACCTTGCTTTCCTCCACTAGGACTGCTGTAACAAAACACCACAGCCTCGGAGGCTTAAAAAACAGATTTTTTTTTTTGGTGACTTAGAGCCTAGAAAGTCCAATTTTAAGGTGTTTTGTGTCTCTATTGGAACCACTCTCATGATTATAGATGATGCGCTTGCAATGTGTGTTCATGTACTAGAAGGTCCAAAAGATAGAAGGGTCCTCTCAGTCTTGGGAGCTGGTCCTTGAGACCTAATTGCCTTCCAGAAGCTATACATCCTCATGCTATCACCTTGAAGTTTATTAATTTATCATGAATTTGTCAGAGACATCATGTGAAATAAAATGAGCCAGTTGCAAAGTAGCAGTACCAAATGGTTTCACTTATATGTAGAATCTAAAGTAGATGGGATCCTGGAAACAGCAAGTAAAGTAGTAAAATTTCTATATTTGAGAGTGATGGATAGATAGAAAGGGAGGTGGCCAATGGCTTCAGAGAGCCATATATGGATATGAAGAATCTATCCTGGTGTTTTATGGCAGTGAGTTATTAACAATGGGTTAAAGATTTCTCAACAGCCAGAAGTCTTTAAATGTTCTTACCACATGGTAATAATAAATGTCTGAGGTGAAATTATTGTGATTGGGCCAGGGATATGCATACACCAGATTGTTACTTTGTGCCTCATAAATATATTTCACCATTATTTGCAAATCACAACTAAAATGGAGCTAAATTTTTAGTAGAGGAGTTAAATGTGGAGATGAGTGTGAAAAATATCAGCTATTTTTTCTAACTGTGAAAACTCAAAATCAGCAGGTGTCTTGTAAGCCTGTGTGGATAACTAGGAACCAATACTTATTGTATGGCTTTGTTCCACATTTGTTGAGCCCCAAATCTTTGGTTGTGATAAGTGAGGTGCAGAAATGGATAGACTTACTTGTGTTCTCAAGGAGATCATGGCCTGGCAAAAACAACCTTGAATTTTCATGAAGGAAGCAACATGGAAAGAAATAGAAGTTTAGTTCACTTGTGAAGTATGTAAAAGAAGAATATGAATAGATGGCCTTTGGCTAGAACCTTGCCAGGTGGAATAAGCAAAATTTTGGAGTCACTCAGGCGCTTGGAACAGAATGAGAAATAAGGTTAAAAAAATGCAAGTGTAGAGTATAGTTATGGCAAAAACAGATAAGAAGGTAGAAGACCATACTGAACAGTCAGCAATAGCCTTATAATGTCAGTGAGTTTACCATTCTTTCATATGTGAGCTCTTTCAAGTACAAGCATGGATAATAATTATAATTTACATGTAGAATACTTCTATGGGCAGTATCTAATCTGAATGCTTCATGTGAATGGTCTTGCTAAATCTCTGTTATCATTGTATGTTAATGGTATATTTTGACTTATTCCCACAGAATATGCAAGCAAATCCATGCAGTGTGTCCAGGGTAGAGCTGGGATCCCACCCAAGCAAATTCTCAACATGCGTGCTGCCTTCTGCACTCAGATTTTAAATAGGATAGCTTCTTTGGGTCCTGGGGTTGTCCTATCTGTGTACATGAATCTTATAAATATGGAGGACAAAGAGGAATCTTGGACTCAGTATTAATTCTTAGACTGACAATAATTCCAGTTTAAGCCAATAACGCTAGAATGGAGAATACTATTTTACTCACCCGGAGGCCTTATCCAATGGGTCCAGTTATGCTCAAGTTTTAAGAAACATTGACTCTAGTGGAAACAGAGACTGTATGGAAAATGACCTCACTGACTAGTGAAGGATTGAAGCTGCAGTGCCTGGCTTGGATGTTGGCCTCCTTCCACCTTTTTCTCCTCCCTGGCTGCTCCTGTGGCCATGTGGCCCAATCCCAAAACTTATATACAGAGTGGTCTTCTGTGCACAGGGTGGTAGCTGCTGGCAGATGGCTAATGCATCCATTCTGGTCCAAGGAGGAGGAACTCACCAATTTCAGTAGCAATCTACGAGCTCATTCAAAAAGTCTAAGGTATATTTATATAATGGCCATATTTCCCCTGTCATGAGCATAACCGAAAGAAAATGGTGTGACTCATTGAGAAATTTCACTGGAAGGACCAAATAATCACTGGGTGTGGTTTTCTACATCAGTACAGTAATGTATTATTTTTTCTTCCAAAAAACTCATCAGCCTTCTGTAGCAGCTTTGTGAGGCTAGCAAGCATCATTTTATTTTTTACACATGAGAAAACTGAAATCAGAAAGTTCGTGGGAGTAAGAGCCAAGATTGTCAACTAGGTTCATTTGACTTTGGTTCTGTACTTTTGTTCTCTGTAATTTTGTTTTCCTGGGTCTTCTGAGTTCAAATCCTTTGCTCTGATTCTTAGTTCAACTTTTACTATGGAGCTTATTATAAGCAAGGGTATAATTTAGCTTGTACGGTCCAGTCTGACATTTTGTTATTAATGGGTTGTTTATGCTCATTGGCCACACCACAGTGCTTATAATGTATTTTGATTATTGTTTGTGTTTTCTTACAAAATTTTCCTATTATTTTACTTCTCTATGTCATCTACATTTGTGTCAACTAATATGATCAAATAGCAAGATAATATCTATTAGAAAAATCAGTGAAATCTAGCAGAAGAAATTCAAGAACATAGAGATTAATTTGAGTAGGAAAGAATCCAACATAAAACATATAAATTTTAAGTCTGAGGCATTTTCTAGACATGAATGAGTTATTAAGTTTCACACCTGCTAGAGATAGTGAGGAAGAAATATGGCAGAGTATAGAATGCACTGTGTCTTCATGAAAAACACAAACCAAAAACATAGTTGACAAAGAATTATCTTCCCAAGTCCGTTCAAACAGAAACACTGAATTCATCTGCCATGTTCTGTGGGAGTGATTTCTTATTAATAAAGAAACTGCCTAGGCCCCTTGATAGGCCAACCCTTAGGTGGGTGGAGTAAACAGAACAGAAGACTGGGAGAAAGAAGCTGAGTCAGTGAGTCGCCATGGTTCTCCCATTCCAGACAGACGCAGGTTAAGATCTTTCCTGGTAAGCCAGCTTGTGGGTTACACAGATTAATAGAAATGGGTTAGATCAATATGTAAGAGCTAGCCAATAAGAGGTTGGAACTAATGGGTCAGGCAGTGTTTAAAAGAATACAGTTTCCGTGTAATTATTTCGGGTAAAGCTAGCCGTGTGGGCGGCCGGGTGCCGGGGAAGCAGCCCCGCCACTCTTATTACAACAATGTTCCTTAATCTTGCCTCTCTAGGGTGCTTAGTATTTTGATATTCACCTATTCTCTCCAGGTAGATAGAAATTTCTATGGCATGTTTTGCTTGAATCCTTTTTCCCCTGGAAAATTTACCAAAAAAAAAAAATCTTTTAGAAATGAGAAATTTGGAGATCATACCTTTGTCAGTTGCGGGGTTGGTGAAGATCTTCTCCCAGTAAGTGGGTTGCCTTTTTGTCTTAGTGACAGTGTCCTTTGCTTTATAGAAGCTTCTCAGTCTCAGGAGGTCCCATTTATTCAATGTTGCCCTTAATGTCTGTGCTGCTGGGGTTATACGTAGGAAGTGGTCTCCTGTGCCCAGGTGTTGTAGAGTACTTTCCATTTTCTCTTCTATCAGGTTCATTGTGTTCAGATTGATATTGAGGTCTTTAATTCATTTGGACTTGAATTTCTATCTACCTGGAGAGAATAGGTGAATATCAAAATACTAAGCACCCTAGAGAAGCAAGTATTGGAAGTTGGGTACCTTGGTTTAAGCAACCTGAGAAAACAAGTCTTTGACCTCATTGTTACCTGTTATATAAAGATTAAGGAACATGGCAGATAAATTCAGTGTTTCTGTTTGAACGGACTTGGGAAGATAATTCTTTGTCAACTATGTTTTTGGTTTGTGTTTTTCATGAAGACACAGTGCATTCTATACTCAAAAACAATGGCACTGGGTTTTTGATCCTACTGCAAGTACTGGCTTTGGGGGAGCCTAGGCAGTTTGGATGCTCACCTTACTAGACCTGGATGGAGGTGGGTGGTCCTTGAACTTTCCACAGGTCAGGGAACCCTGATTGCTCTTCGGGCTGATGAGGGAGGGAGACTTGATCGGGGGAGGGGGAGGGAAATGGGAGGTGGTGGCGGGGAGGAGGCAGAAATTTTTAATAAATAAATTTTAAAAAAATGAGAAATTTGTAAAAACTGTGGGGGAAGAAACATACCTCCTCTTAAGGCATATTTCTTCACTGATTGGATTCATTGATTATACCCTGAAACATGGAGACCCCTGGTGCCCATTATCCTCTGATTTAACAGGTGGTGAATCCTATACATGTGTTTGGAATTCTCCTTATCTTCTGAAGTGCAATCCTAGTCACTCATTAATTCACCCTTTAATCAGACATGTATAGAAGATCATGCTGCACTTGACTCTGAAGATAGACAGGTGATAGGTAATAGATGATAGAGATGTAGATAGATAGATAGATAGATAGATAGATAGATAGATAGATAGATAGATAGATAGATAGATGAGAAAGTGCTTCCATGGAATGAGTTATGGATAAAAACAGAAGACTGAAATACTCAGGTATGATCATCCAGTATGGAACAGTGAGCAATGTGATAGAGACATTACTAATGTAGCAGAAAGAAAAGAACTATCATTATTTTGGAGGAGGCTAAAAATGAATACTTACTGGAGTTGATGGTCAGCTCCAATCTTGACAAGAATTATTCAAAGAAGTTGAAAATAGGAGGTTGTTGATAGAAAACCATATTGATTACATGGCATAGTGCAAGAATGGAGAATATGTTTGACCATATTCTGTAGTTTTGAAAGATCTCACTCAGTAAGACTTTGCCAGTAACACTCAACATTGGACTATATCATTCACAACACAGTCAGGAATCCAGCCCAGACATTATATTTTAAAATGAAATTTTAACTTTTGACTAATTTAAATATTTTTTTAAAAATATGAAATGCTTTATAAATTTGTGTGTCATGTCTGCACAGTAGCTATGCTAATATTCCTTGTATTGTTCCAATTTTAGTATATGTGCTACCAGAAGCAAGCACAACTCATTTAAATTTGAAAAGAGTTTTTCTGATGCGTATTCATTTTTCTCTGTTAAGGTTCTGATGAAAGAGAGGGTGGGGGGACAGAAATGAGGTGCGTCGGGTACAGACAAGACTATCTGCTATGCTGTAGACCTGAGCAGCACTGCCTCTTCTCTTAGACATAGCGTTGTCATTTTTATTAAGATTAAAGTAACGGAAGGCAATGTTACGTCTCCATGATGTAGTCTGCAGTAAGGTGTGTTCCGCTCTAGATTCATGGTTGTGCATAACTCTCCATGGTGGGATTTATGACAGAGGTCAGTCACATAACCAAGAAGAATTTGTTTCTTCCAACCCAGTTGCATAGATGCTAATCCAAAAGCCATAGATTTACAAAAGATGTACTACACTACAATATTTTTCTTTTTTTTTTTTAATTTTGGGGAATGGGGAGATCACATTGTCACAAAAATAGAATACCTTGTCTCGAAAAAACAAAAACAAAAAACAAAAAACCCAAAAACCCAAACCAAACCAAACAAAATCCTTAGATTTTGCAAGTGTTAGGTTAAATGAATTTTCTTTGCTTTTGTTTTTGTTTATTTGTTTTGGTGATGCTATGATCTGCCCTTTAACTGAAAAAAAGAATGAAGTCTTACCAGATATTAATAAATGAAATGTACTCCTGAGGCTGAGTTTAAGAAGATAACTCTGGTGGAACTTAGTAACTTCTGAAGATTTAGGTTACATCACTCCACGGTTTCGATTTCTGAAAGAACAATGGGGGTCAGTATGATTGCAAGCAAGCTTAATGTAAATTTAATAGACTTAAGAATTTAGCACCAATAAGTGAATACATCATAAATTTAATACAGAAAACAATTCAAATAATTGTCTGCATATACAAATTTGATTTTCCTTAGTTATTTTGAGTATAATCTTTTTTCTTTTTTCTTAGGAAAGGCTTTTTTTTTTCTGGAAGAAAACCAGAAAATAGAATCTTTATTCTGAGTTTTTTAAGGTGTCCCTAGTCAGAGACATGAGCTTGAGTCTCTTGTTTGCTAATATTGGGTCATCCTAGTCAATCAGTAGACTTAATATTTAGTTTACTTTAGCAGTCTGCTTGCCAGAGTCCCACTTTGCTGCTAGCTAAAGCTCCTTAGCCACTTTTTTTTTTGCTGTTATAGTCATTTTCTCTCAATCTGTTTAAAGGATCCTTTACTCATACTTGGCTAAATGATTTTGCACTGCACAAAAAAGTGCTGAAGCATTTGCATTTTGGCTGATGGCAAACCACACAGGAATGGGTTTTACTCCTAAAGAAGAGTTTGTGCCTGCCCTGGGTCTCTGTTGCTCCATTTCAGCATGCTTCGCCAACTCAACATTCTCCAAGAAAGTGTAAATCCTACCACAGGAAGCGAGGTGTTGAATATGTACCTTGGCTCATGACATCACCTTTGGGTTAGTACTGCAAATTGTGTGAGCTTATGCATACAGATACTGGCTTCTAAGGTGCTGGAGTTTATAGCTCTATATTTTGAGCTTGGAAATTCATCACGTGAGGGATGGAGAATAACCCTTCTGCCTCTTAGACAACCATTCTGTCACCCAAAGGGAGTGTGCTGGCCCAGAATTCCAGTGAATAGGACATTTTACACCCGATACTGCTACTGATTTGGGCCAAGTACTTGTGATCTGGGGTTATGATAGATTCCATCTACAGAAGTCTGATAAGCCAGTTGATGGCCATTTTGCTCCCGATAAAGGTGCTACTTTCATTAAGTGGCTTCGGGCTCTCCAAGGTCATTAAGCACATATGAACATCTGTCGTAAGACAGTCTGCACATCTTGTTACCATGTTCCTGAGAACAGACTGTTAAGTGAAATCTTTTCAGTTAGGTGGTTATTGAGCTGGAGTGCTTGTGTCCTCCGGAAGACACTCTACTGCAATCTAGGGGCATTTACAGTTGTGTCTGCTGTAGAAAGTGTACAGTAGGAAGTATCTCAGAATAGTAGAAATGAGATGCTGTCAATCACCCTGCAATACATACAACAAGGAATTGCACACCCTAACCTGTCCATAGTCGCTATATAGTCTTCATGTCAATGAGGAGTTTAGAAAGTTTATTTGAGAGAATGGAGGGAAGCATTATCAAGATTCCCATCCCTCTTTAGGTACATCAAGCCAATACTGCAAGAGAGATTCCACAGGGAAGAGTCACTCCTTCCCTGATTCACCAGGGTCTGATGCCATTTTGGGAAAGCATAGTTTTCAGGATTTGTTGCTGCTGTTGTTAAACCCAGAGAGAATAAAGGAAGCAGCATGTCCCTGGCTCTACTCTTAGAAAGTAGTTTCCAGCATGGAAAGAGCTTTCAGTAGACAGAGAAGAGAGCACAAGATGCATGTGAACAGCCGGTGGTAGCTCCTGTGGAGTTCTGGAAACTTCCTTGGAGAAATTGGACATAATAAACAGTTTCTGTGAGGTAGCTGGGTTTTCTTTCATTGTAGCGAACACAAATTATCAGCGTTATTCACTGAGTTGCATATGAAATTCCACACTCACCGAGAGCATTTGCCTTTCTTTTCTGGTTTGTGGATAACAGGTGCAAAACTCTCAGAGCCCCACAGAGTGTCTTAAGAGGAACAGTGGGTAAGGCGCGAAGAACAACTATCTGCTCGGGGCAGGTTCTCCCAGAGCCATGCAATTCAGTTTTCTGTTTTCAACACTTCCTGACATGGCTGCTGTTTGTTAGACTGTGAAAGATTTTAGAGAAATATTTGCAAAGTAAGACTGGGGGACAGGTAGAGGTGTTGAAAGGTGGTCCCATTATTTTGAAACCTTGCTTTTCTCATCCATCAATAGCACATGCCCCCTTCCACTTACTCTATTGATATTTGAACTGGTCTATAGCCCTGTTGTTCTTGCAGGGTCTGCCATGGAGAAGACATCCATAGCAACCCACCAATCTCTCCCTAAACCATATAGGAAGCCAGACTCTTCTTGTTCCCCTCACCCATTTGCGCATAAAGAACTGCCCAGACCTTATCTGGCAAGTTCTTTGCTCAGATGTCAGCTGCATGAAATCACATGGTAACCACAGAGAGACTTTATGGTGTGTGCCACCGCATAGTGTTAACAAAGCGCTAATGCTGCCTGGCATGAATAAGGCCAGTCATTGTGGCCAAACTTCAGAGAGGTGCAAAGGGCCAAGTGTCAGACTGCCAGTTAAGCAGCAAGGTGGAAAATTCTTGCCTTTCTTTTGGCTCAGATGAATTGGTTGGTGGAAAAAAATAAAATTAAACAGGCAACAAGAAATATTTTATTTCTTTAGTGTTTCATGTAAAGTTGCACCAGCATTGCCACCCCATTGATAACCAAATGTTGCATCTTCATGCAGAGAGGTGGTGCATGTGCACCTATAAGTAAATGGATTCCATGGTGTCCATTCTGTTGCTGAGCTCCCTAGCTGGTCAAGTCTGTCCTAGAGAAGCAATGTTCAACCCAAAGTCAATGTTCAACCTCTGCCTCAGAGGTCCTGTTGAAATAATTATCTTTAAGGATTTATAGTGAGTTATATAGAACATTATTGGTAAAAATATTCATCATCCACTCCAACAGTAAAAGCATCAATCATCCCTTCACGTAATGTCTCAAGAATCACAAAAAAAATATGTACATCCATTGCCTGGTTCAATATTCTCTATCATTGCTCCCCATTTTATTTATCACCTACTATGTGTCAGTCTATTAGATTTATAAGATTGATTAGAAGGTGAAATGATGGAACTTGACCAGATAATATAGATTCTAAGATGTTACGAACTGGACTGACACCCAGGTCTTCTGACCTATAGTGGTAGACTCTGTATGAGCCATATTATGTTGCCCTCTCTTCCAAATGGATACAGTTTAGCCTACGCATGTTTGCTCAGTTGTTTCTTTACTTTGTAATAGTGACATTCTTATTTTTCTCACTGAAATATTTCCACACAGAGAGGTTGCCATTGTTCACACACAGGCCTGTCTGGTTAGAAAGGACCTTAGTGCAGCTTAGTGGCTATCCTCAGATTTTCCCAATCAATATTTTCCTTAGAGCTTCTGCCTGAGGTTCTCAACATTTCAAAGAATTATGTAAGGAGCTGGAGTAAGCTATTTTGTTGAATTTTACAGATGGCCAAAAAGTAACTCATCTGTAGCAATAGGCCGCTTGTTTGTCCCTGACCACTTATCCCCAAAAATAATCATACAGAAGCTGTATTAATTAAATCATGGGCTTGGCCCATTCGCTCTAGCTTCTTTTTGGCTAACTCTTACATATTAATTTAACCTGTTTCTATTAAACTGTGTATGGCCATGTTGCTGTGGCTTACTGGCTAAAGTTTCGGTGGGGGCTATCTCCAGCACTCAGCCCAGTCCTTCCTGCCTAGCTCTGCTCCACCCTGCCCTGCTCTGCTATAGGCTCAAAGCAGTTCTTCATTCATTAATGGTAATTACAGCATACAGAGGAAAATCCCACTCATCTAAAACCACACTCAATGTTCCATAGACAGATTTCTGGGCATTTTTTACTTGTATATTCTGTATGAGTCTCTCTCTCTCTCTCTCTCTCTCTCTCTCTCTCTCTCTCTCTCTCTCTCTCCCCCTCTCCCTCCTTCCCTCACCCTCTGCCTGTCTACCTCTTTTTTCTCAGCTCCTCACTCCCTTTACCCCTCTCTCTCCTTTGCTTCTCCCTCCATTTTCTTCTCTCTTACTCTCCATTTCTTCTTTCTCATTATCTAATTTGTTCTTCTTTTGAGAAAATGCATTTCAGGGAAGAAACTGCAGACATTTTGCATCTTGAGACAAATGGCTTAAAGAATAATAATGGCTCTTTCTCCTCTTTCCCAGGACATTGTACATATCTCTGTGTACTGCTTACTGTATCAACCTGGGATCATGTGTTTGTGCATGCCTGCCTTCTCCTCCAGGATAGAACTGAAACCAGTCTATACTGTTTGGAGGATTTGTCTTTTCTCTTTAGTGTGAATGAGCAGGATTAGATGAAGAGTTGCTAACAAGAAGACTATGAGATGAATGTAGACCTATTGTTGTTTGCTTCTCTTTGAAATGTGCCTCACTCTATAGTCCAGGTTGACCTAGAATTCATTACATATCTAAGGTTAGCCTCAAACGCATGATGATCCTTTTGCTTCAGGCCCCAAACATTAGGCCTAAAGGCTTGAGCCATGATATTGGCTTCAGTTTCATACTTTGAAACTAGAAAATCTTCTATGCATTTAGCTGCAGGTAGCCAAGAAACTCTCCAGGCAAGAGTGATAGGTCTTTTTTTTTCCCCCACTGGGGAACATTAAATACTTCATGTGCTAATTTGTAGCATATTCCTTTGCTGAAGAATGAGAGGCAGACATGGTTTATATAAGTGGACTCTTGTTTGTTGAATGTTGGTAACATTGCATGAATCCTCTGTAAAACAGAACAACTGGGAGCCAGTGAGATGGTGCTCAGTCAGTAAAGGGCTTGTTGTGTAAATGTGAGGACCTGAGCTCAACCCCTAGAATTCACATGGAAAGATCTGGGCATGATGGTGAATGTTTGTAGTCCTAGTGATGAGGAGGTGAAGGTAAGCAGATCCCAAATGCTCAATGGTCATTCTATTTCAAAACCAAGTGGAGCCGGGTGGTGGTGGCACATGCCTTTAATCCTAGCACTTAGGAAGCAGAGGCAGGTGGACCTCTGAGTTTGAGGCTAGCCTGGTCTATAAAGCAAGTTTTAGGATAGCCAGAGCTGTTTCACAAAGAAACCCTGTCTTGAAAAACCAAACCAAACAAACATAAAACAAAACAAAACAATCAAGTAGATGGTTCCTGAGGTGCTCTTAAAGCTCTCTTGCTTCCATCAGCACCTTCAAAGACATGTGTGTATACCTGCACATAGGAACACACACACCAAAGCAAGCAAAACACTGACAAATACAGAAAAACTACAGAGAAAATGTTTCAAGTAGAATAAAGTTTTAGCAATGATCAGAATTTGATTCCCCAACATACCACATGCAGGATTATGCTGTAGGATCTGGGTCCTCTCTGGGTGTGTTGAATAATCTTGGGCATGTTGTTACTTTTCACTTTAGAGCCTAATTTCTACACAATCTACTCAAATTCAGTACCATTACACCCAAAATGAAAATAAGATATAGAAGAGACTCATTCCCTTTATTTAAAAAAAAAATCCTTTTTTTTTTCTTATTGCTCTGTTAAAATCTTACCAGTCGATGAAAACCCAATTATTCTTCTGACCTGAGAATCAATGTCATCCTGCCCACCCACCAATGCCCATGGAAATATAATCTTTCACAGTAAGTGGCGACACCAGAGGACCTCAGGCAAGGTATGGTTAGAGAAAACACAGCAGTAAAGTAGTCAGTCTCAACTCAAAGAGCATGCTGAAGTCTTGCAAAATTCTTTTTTAGGCTGGTCATTTTGATAATCTATGTCGTAGATGTTTAAGAACCACAAGTGGCGGTTAATGATGTGGACAATCTCCATATCATGCTGTGGGTTTTAATCTGAAGCATCCTTCCACCTCAAAAGCCAAGGTGAGAAAATTGGTGTCCAAGGTAGAGATCCTTGTCTAATAAAGAATAGACTTTTCTGAATGTTGGCTGCCACCAGGGGCCTTAGTAGCCATTGTGGAAAAAATCTAAATCTTGGGAACTTATAGCTCTGGATCCCTGGGATAATTCTCAAGAAGGTGTTTTTCACATCTGCTTCCTGTTAGTTTGAGATTGATTTTATTGTTATCTCTGTACTCTCTCCCCATATGTAATTATGGTTGTTTCCCAATGGAATAAAAACTTACTTTAAAAAGTCATTATATTAAAAATCTCAAAAATTTAAAAAAGAGGGAAAATTGCACATCCTTCAAACATAATACTAAAAGTGCAAGGGTTCTGTTTAAAGCTGGTCAGAAATTACTACCAGTTTTTAATTTATGAAAATACCAAGAGATTTGTTTTGCTAAGATCAAATAATTTATCAAAGCACTGGAATATGCCATGGAAGTCACAAAGACGAGTGATAGGATTGGTGAAGTTAATCCGACACACAGAATTAAATTGTGGCAAAAGTTTCTGCAGAATATACCCAAGACAGTTCATTCTAGGAAGAAATGGCATTAGAAAACTAGTGGAAGAAGACTAAAAAATTGTTCTTAAGGCAGGAAAAAAATATGACTCCTGTCTTCATCGCTGTATTTCTAAGCACCTTGCATATATATGACAAATACTAATGAACCAAGAAAAAGTTGTTTCCTGGTGTAGATGGAGACTGGCTGCAGGACACCACACAACCAAATCTATTGGTGCTTTTGTCTCTGGAAGGAAACAATATAGTATGTACTAAAGTCTGAGTATAGCCAGGCGGTGGTGGCTCACGCCTTTAATCCCAGCACTCGGGAGGCAGAGGCAGGCGGATCTCTGTGAGTTCGAGACCAGCCTGGTCTACAAAGTGAGTTCAAGGACAGGCTCAAAAATAAAAAAGTAAAAATAAAGTCTGGGTATAGTGTCTTACACACTCTTAATTTGGTATAACACCTAATACAAAAATGTACTCTGCAGATAGTTGTTGTATTGTATTTCCAAAGGAATGACGCTAATAGGCAACTGTTAACTGATCCCAATTAGAACTTTTAGTCTTTGTGAAAAATTAGGAGAAAATTGTTGTCGTTATTTAGGGGACTCAAGGATTGTCTGATATCTGTCAAAAACAGACTCAAACAAAGGCTCACTGTCTCCCACTGTTTTTTTTTTTTCCAGCAGATCACCCCATTTAAGTAACATGAAAATGGAGATAAATGCAAACTCCGCTCATACTCCGGGCTGAATTTCTTTGACAGTAAAGCTCAGAAGTCATGACCTGACACCTAACTGTTCATTCAGATTGCTATTGCTAAAGGGATACACAGACAGCACAGGGATAATCTAAGTGGTTGGAGGAGTAAGTGAGTTATCCTGATATTTCATAGCCCTTCTGCCTGCCTTCATTATTTTCAAGTTCCTTAGATAAGAACACGAAGTGCACATTGTGCATGTGTTGGCTTTAGAACCAGACAGGGGTCCTTGGTCATGGCTTCTACTGCTATGTGACCTTTGGATATAACATTCTTTCTTTACCTCTGTCTCCTGATTACAAGAATGTTTTTTTTTTTTAAATCTCATATGGGCAATTGTATTAAGAAATACATGACTCTATTTTTCTGCCCCAACAGTTAAGTTGCCCATATAGGAACACTCTCCTGGAAAGACTTTACGTGGGTTTTCCACAGCGAGCTGCTCTCCCCAGCACACAGGAAACGGGTCTTTTTTCTTCCTGGTTGCATTTGCCACTTACCCTACTGCAAACAGGAATTAAGACTTTAGACAGCTGCTTACTACATAAAAATTTCAAGTTAAATATTCCCATTACATTTTCTTAGGGAAAAAGTTCACTGGGCCAGATTAGCCAAGCTAATATAAATATGAAGTAATGCCAGCGGCTGCCTGCAGAAGGTGTTTTCAACTTTCCGTTTGACTTAAATGTTCAGTGTGCTGAGGTGTCTGTGACACTCTGCTCTGTGGCACATTTGTGAGTGGGATGATGTTGTAATGGTCCCATAATGGCGAATATTATGTTAATGGAGATTGATGCCAATGTGCGGTAATATGTATTTAGACAGGTGGAGGCTTTCCCAATGGGCAATGTAACACATGTGGTTTAAGAATTCACACGTATAAGTGGAAAGTAGAGGCCACTAATCTTACTCTGGATTCTGCCTTTGACCTTGCCTGAGCATTCAACATTATTCTCTCATGGTGTCTGTTTTCAGTCTTATGAAACAATAATACAAAAATTTCCTACTTTAAGGGTTCTATTGAAAGAGTGCTTGGCCACCACCATGAGCAGTTTTGTTCCTGTTGTACCAGTGAGAAAATCTTGCCTGGAAAGTCAGGGCTGGAGCACGAAGGGTCCAGGTCAGGGTAAGACCATTGACGCCTTGTCCCTCTTAACATCCTGCACGATACTTCCGAGAAATATGGAAGCTAGCAGGTACAGAGAGAGTTTCATGATCAGATGAAGACTTTATATTCTAGAAGTGAGGGGCGTAATGTCTCCAGCCACAGGATCTTGTTGCTTAGCTGTGCTATGCAACCAAAACAATAGCAATGGCTTATCTTACATAGCACATCTAAGGGCTCCATCACCATTAGGTTATGAGGGAGTAACCCATGCCTGGCACTGTGATTTCCTGGTAATAAGCCATATCTTTCATGAGCAGCGCTGTTGTCCACGTGAGATATTGTTCTTCTAACTCTTCTTTAATGCTTTTATTCGCTTACAAACAAGTGGGGTTCCCTAAGGCCTCTTCTTACATCCTTAGTTTTGACTAAGCTGACTCACACTCCTCATTTTCCCCATTCCCTGCCTCCATTCCCACTAAACCTCCTAGGTCCCACTGTTCCCCTGCCCCACCGTGATTTCACATCACATATGCTCTTTCATCCTCTTTTATTTCATTTTTATTTGGTTTATAAGAGCATAGGCGACTTCGTAACTTCTTCTTACATCCTTATTTTGACTAGTCATCTTGTGTCTCTTCATTTCCTGCATCGCCCACTCTCTCCATGAATCGTTTTGCCCCCAGTAATCTCCATCCCTACCTTAATCTCAGTTATTATCTGTGACCCCTGTTTCTTACCTCCACCCTCATATCCACTGCCCTAATACTAGTTTCCATGCACTCCAATATAAACATTCAAAGTGTAAGATTTGAAACCAACACCCTCATTTGAGAAAGAATGGGTGGTGTTTGTCTTTTGGGGACTAGATGACCTCACTAAGTATAAAAGAGGCCTATATATAGGAGGAAATGAATGACTGGTGCTCTCAATAAAGTCAAACTTCATGGCTAGAGAAGCCATAGGCCCTAGGGGAAACCTATTGATGGTGTTTTACTAAAGTATCATGTTTCCAAACTCCTTTCCAAATATTAATTGTATTTCCATAGATTATGTTTCTCTTTGTCAGAAAGGAATAGGGATTAATTAATGCAGAGATTCATTAATGGTTTGTAATTATGACAATAAGTAACCATGAATGCTCACCAGTAGATGGAACCTCTATCCCCACCTCCCCACAAGGCTCACTGAACATTGCAGAACAAGGAATGGAAAGACTAAGATCTGGAGGTTATAAAATGCTAGCCTCTGGGTATGACATAGTTGTGACATACATCCCATGAACTCATAACTGTAGTTATACATGAGATTGCCACAAGACCAAGAGATTTCAAAATTCTACTATAGACATGGAGAGGCTTGTGATCTGATCTACCACTCCCCTTCCCAGATGAGCAGCTGCAAATCCCCCAGTCAAGCTAGGATGCCCCACCCCACCATCTGAGGAGCTAATGGCAGCAAGTTCATGGCAACAGAGGGAGAGTCACTTTTCCTTGGGGCTTTTGAACAAGTTGTTCATGCTCCAGTGGATGACTCCAAGCACATGTGAATATGAGCTGAACTAAGTAGACTTGCTGGCTCATTTATTTAATAAACAATCAAAAACTCAGGAGGGAGGAAGAAATGGAAGGAGGGAATGGGGGATGAGTATGATCAAGATATACTGTATACATGTGTGAAGCTAAAAATAAAATCAGTAAGAGCTGTAATTCAGGCTCTCAATCGGGTGGGGTGGGACAGGATATCTTTATCACCTGGAATAAGACACATCAAGGTTGTCACATCTTCCTGAATGTGTTCTCTAGGCATGTGATACCTAGTGAAAAACTGTTAAAAGATAGTCACCAGAATAACTCACAGGGTTCACCTCCCTTTCCTTCTTCACCCATATACACAAACCAAGCAAGATATAGAGTTCAGGTATCACAGGCCATTCTCTACTAGGAGCCTTCTCGGTGCAGTGGGATAAACTACCTCCCTTACTGTCAGGCTTAGTCTTGCCATTGCTTCTAGTCTTGAGTTATACAGATAGAACAGTTCTGAGAACATGCAAGGCCACAGCAAAACACCACAAAATGATGGGACTGGGTAAAAGAACAACTTAAGTAGAGTTCTACAAAGCATCTCTGAGTCAGACTGCTTATGTAACTTCTCCCTGATCAGCCACACCATCCAACCTTTCCTGCAGGGATATCACAAAACATTATCTTTTTGTCACTGCCGCGCCCACATTTCCTATCTCAGCCGTCTTTGGCATATCTGACACTTTTATAGACCAGGTACCTCTCAGCAAAAACTTTCTCATAATTTTATGAGGATGTGAGTCTAAATAACAGGGAACAGAGTACAATAAAAGTCCCATGTGGAAGGAGAAATAATACCCTCTTGGTATGCATGACAGTTGCCAGTCTCTGAAAGCTCCTTCTCCTATGTAAGGGCTGACATGAGAGCCAGTCCTCACGGCTAAGATTTCTTCTCCCCAGCCGGGCGGTGGTGGCGCACGCCTTTAATCCCAGCACTTGGGAGGCAGAGGCAGGCTGATCTCTGTGAGTTAGAGACCAGCCTGGTCTACAGAGCTAGTTCCAGGACAGGCTCCAAAGCCACAGAGAAACCCTGTCTTGAAAAAACCAAAAAAAAAAAAAAAAAAAAGATTTCTTCTCCCTGTGTGGCATGCCTTTATTCCTGCCAGTCCTGACTGTCTTCTATATCCTGACACGTGGGTGCCATCTCTATTGCTTCTAGGGTTTATAGGGAATGTTTATATTTTCATGGGATGATGGACTTTTATCCTCCTTAAATTCTTCCATTTACAACATAAAATTCTGGGGGACTTGGGTAGTCTAGCGCAGGCCTCTACCACCTTTATGGGAATTCACTGAATGGGGATGTCGTAATCTGGAGGGTACAAGAGGTGATGGAATTCTGAGCTGATGAGTTACACAGGTGTTTGAAGGTAGTTTGATCGGGCATCAGAAAAAAGAATTAGGAGCATTAATTACTGAGAAAAGACTGTTGGCTTTCCATTGGACTTGATTAGAGGTACATGGCAATTATGTAAGGTTGTGCAGAAAGGACACAGAGTAGTATGGAGGCAAGAAAGTTTTCGGTAGACAAACGAAAGACTGGCCATCAGTGAGAATGTGGTGTTTTAGGAATCATGTGAGTGGAAGAGATCACTTTAAAGCCAGATGGATTCTAGCAGAGCTGTGTAACCAGCTAGCAAAGAAACAGAGAAAAATTTCACTTTTGACCTTGTGGGTGTTGGCGTAAAGATGAAGTAAAACATTTTAGAAAGTTACTTGCAAGGATGAAATATTTGCACTCCAGAGAAATGTGACTGGAGAAAAATATTCTCAGGATCTCTCTTTCTATCTCTCAAACACACACACACACACACACACACACACACACACACACACACACACACACATACACACACATCATAGGTAGTCTACAATATTTAATATCCTGGTAGTCAGATCTCTGCCCTGTAATTATTGGGCAACACTACCTAAGAGAGCCTGGCTTATTGATAAGTAAAAAAAATCACTTATTTCTTTTTAGAAAAGTAATAACCTAGGGAGGCTGAGAGACATCTCCGTGATGAGGAGGGATAGGCGGGTAAAAAGATGGGAGAAGATAGCCAGGAGACACATCTTACCTTTTGGCCTTAAACACTCTGCAGTGGGCCCCTAGAATCCTGTTCTGGAACCCATCCAAGAAGAAAGCCTTCCCGAAGTGTGCACAAAAGATTCTTAAGTAAGCTCGTAAATGTGACACCAAGCCAATACTGGCCCAAGTTCATCCCAGTCGTAAAGAGAGTTGCTGGGACCATTGAGTGGAATGGCTTGAGCTGGAAAAAGCTTCTCCTAATTGGGGATCAGGTAAGTGACAGACTTCAAGTTTTATTTAATTTGGTCCTGGACCAGTTATTTCTGGTCTCTAGAGTCTTGTCATGAAGAAAACCAATATAAAGTAGAAGACCAAAGAAAGCATGGGAGCTTTTTACTGTACAAACGAAAGGGTAGCCTCTTGGAGCCACATCGCTTCTGTGGAAGTTGGACACAGGGTACATGTTCCCCAGGCATAGCAATTTGGGGGAATTATTTCTTTTGTATTCCCTTAATTATTTCAAAATCTATTACTTGGTCTCTAGTTGAAATGCTCACTACCAGAGGAAATTTATTTGCAGCATCCCTGAGCCTAAAAGCATTCATTTTTGGAACCTAAATAGTAGTGTTTGAGGGCACCCATGTCACAATCACATAGACACATACCTTAAATAGCACATGCTTATCACCTAATAACTACAAAAGCCAAAGAATTGGAGTTGAGGTGTCGGCAGGCAGGCTTGGCTGATTCTCTCTTCCATGCTCTCACTTACTATCTGGTGGCTCAGGGGCCACCATTGTCCTCCATTGACTTAAACATGCCTCACACTCATCTCTGGCTTCATCTTTACTTGATGTTCTTTCAGTTCAACTCAATTCCCCAAACAAAAGAGGGAAGGGGATACTGTGGATCACACTCTCTAGAGAAAAGCCTCCTTGAAGACAATGTTCACAGGATGTCAGAAATACCACGGTGGTGTCATTCTGCTGTTGAGAACCCACCTTTATTTTGTAGATAAATGCTAACAAAACTCAGGTGCCTTCCCTGAGTTACAGGTGATAAGAACTCGATAATTCACCGTGGTTCATTTTTCCTGGGATTAAGAAGTCCCAGTGCTGAATGTGCTGTTCAACCTTGGATCCTTTTTTTATTTCTTCTTCTTTTGTGATTCTACTTCCTGTCCCCATTTCTCTGCTTTCTCCATGGTCCTCATGTGACCCTGGCAAGCTGTTATGCCATTTTTTTCGAGAGAGGTGGGGTCCTGTATGATGGACTCCATTGTCACCGAGGCCTCTGCTGCCCAACTGCTGGAGCCTCGTCCTCCAAAACTTCCTCAGTAAGGCTGGCCACAAACATTTTGTGGATTATTTCTTTCTTTTTACCTCCAAGAACTCCTCCTTCTCCTTGACAGGGCTTTTGAAAACAGCGGTTAACCCTGCTTGCAGCGCAGAGCTATTCATTCTCTCTTATTTGAAAGCGAATTTGTCCTTAACAATTTCAGCAAGTAACAAAGTATGGTCTTTGTTTACCAAACAATAAAGAATAGTCTAAAGTCCTGTTTGTGCTTTAACAGTCTTTGGGAAAGAGAGTTGTCATTTCTCTGAAATAGGAGAAATAGAAAACAAGAGGAAACAAATACGTTCTCCTGAACGAACACACACACGCACACACACAAACACACACACACCACTGCTAAATCACTACCACCATCTTTACCTACATATTGATTCATACTTCAAGGAAGAGTTTTACCCTTTTGCAACATGTTAAGCCATTAAGGAGGTGTGTGTGTGTGTGTGTGTGTGTGTGTGTGTATTTGTGTATACACATACATATATTCAACTAACGTCTTTTATTTCTGCATATCTCATTAGTCATTTAAAGTTAGAATTTGCCCCAAGAATTTTACTTGACATTTGACATTATTTGAACCATATCAGGGGTTGTGGGTTTTACTTATAGTTTTACCGAACAAAAGAACAGGGAGACTTGGCATCTTGAATTAGACATTTAGCATTCTCTGTGTTTGCTTTTGTTGTCAGCTCATTCTTCCTTCGGATTTTAGAGACCCCAACTGATACTTAGCTGTACCTATATCCTCTTCAAATTATTTATTCAAATGTTTTTTTTTTTTCCAATTCTGGAAAGTTGTTTCTGGTTTTCTCCCGAAATCATTTACTTTCATAGTGGTTCATGAAAGCCTTCTCCTTGGGAAGCCTTAACTTATTTGGCTATGTTAATTTTTTTATATAACTTCAAGAAAAATACCTGTAGCACTTGAAGATCTGTAGAATAGTAAGAGACGAGGAAGGACAGGAGGCGTGACAGGGGCCTTTTGAATAAAAGAGTTGTGAGCTGTGAGCCATCATCAGCCAACTTCACTCTGCCCCTTGGCACCTAAGGGAAGCTTTTCCATAGCTGTTCTTTCGCTTACTTGGTCTTCACAGAGGCAAGTGTGGGTGGCTTTGCTTACCCTCATTCAAGGGGAACTGGTAATGTCAACCAGCAATCATCTTTTTACCTTCTAGAGAACATGCCAGAAGAGAGAGAAAATCAGGAACTGAAGGGAGAAGACTTGAGTTGCCATCATTTTAATACCCATTGCATTTTAAATAAAACATAATTATAATCGTTTTACCCACTCTTTTTCCATTCTATTTCCTTGGCCAAACCCCATCCCTCCAACTCCTTTCATCTTCCCTATTTCCAAGTTGACAGCCCCTTCCTCCTTGATTACTATTTTTGTATGTTTATGTATATATGTATGCATATGCAGAAATATATAAATATCACTTCCTGAGCCTGTTTTTGCTATTTGTGCTTATATGGTTTCAGGGATGACTGCTTTGTATTAGATAGCCAATCAAGGGGCTCCTCTCTGGGAGAGGTGAGCTATCCCTCTCTCAGCAATTACCCATAGTTCCTTGTCCAGTGCTAGGACTCCATGAGAGTTTTCTTCTTTTGAATCAGTATGCTTCTTGCTATTGCCATTGTTTAGAATGTGTTTATCCAGTCAATTCTAGGAGAGACTGTTTCACCTAAGACTTCCCTGGTATTCTGGCTCTTATAATGGATTACATCCCTATCTCGCACATGCCCTGAGCCATTGTTACAGGATCTCTGTGATGTAGATGTATTCATTAGCAGCGGGCTCTCAATGCATTGGTCTCTGAGTTGTGTCTTGTTGTGTTTTTCTATTATGATTTCCATTTGTTATCAAAGGAAGCTTCTTTGCTAAGGGATGATAGGTGCACTTATCGGTGGGTATCGGATAAGATTTAAATGTAGTTAGGAATTTTGCTGGTCTCACAAAGCAGTGGTATAGATTCTTTCCTAAGATCCATGACCTCACTTGCCCTGGGAAGTTAGCTGGGTTTCTAGTACTAAGCATGACTTCCATCCTGTTGAGTGGGCTTCAAGTCCAATTAAACAGTTGGCGGTTGATGCCAACATGTCAATACCACTTAGTGCACCTTTACAGATATCCTGCCATGCTGGTCATTGCTGTGTTTCATAGGCGTTGTAGCTGAGTAAGACTATTGATTGCTTCCCTGTTGTGCTCTTGATGTGTTGCAGAAAGCTAAAAAGAGCTATGCATCAAAGCATTTTGTACCATTTCCAATTGGAATTCACCTGACAATGCATGGCCATTAAAAGGCAGGCATCAGCCACCATGACCTCTTATGTCAGCATCTAAAAGAGGCAATGCGTGTGGTCATGTAGCTAGGTACTGAGAAGTCATTTGTTGGAATCTCAAAAGACCATTAATTCCTAATATTTCACAGAAATGGAAATAAAACAGGGAGAATATGAACAAAATCATAATTATTTGTAGTTGGTTATAGTATAAAAGTTTTATCAAATATTATAGTTTTCATTAAATTAAGAATAAAACAGAGATGCTGACTATGTCTACTACAAAAAATATAGTGCTGGAGAACATTGTGAGTGTGATAACTCTATAGTATGAGATAATGTATGTGGAAATTGAATAAATAAATTTAAAACAATGATGAAGTCACATATATAGGAAAATTAAGAGAGTGTAGAAACATTTCTATGAACAAATAACACAGAAGAGTTTGTTTGCCATTAGTTTTCCATCTTCGGTCAAATTCCTACAAAGGTAAAGGCTGGAGATTACGATACAGATTCTGTGGTTCAGGAGAACTGGATAAGGCTCAGTTGGATGCCCTCACTGAGATGGAACAAATTCATTTCAAAAACTTTGAACCAGAATGCCAGATCTTCTTAAAAATTTTACCGCTGGTGAAGCTTCCATTATTTCACTCAAAGAAATGGGGCTCCTATGAACAAACTCAGCTCAGTTTGAAGGAAGAGAGAAAAAGAGTTCAACAATTGGCCTGATCTTGCAGTAGCTGAAAGTTTGGGAAAATAAGATTTCAATGGGAAAGAGCCTTCTAAACAATCCAGCTGAAGACATGGGTAGGTAGACTTGTGTGGTGTTCTGCAACCTGTTAAGGAAAGAGGAGACACCCTGGAGTCCTTGACATGGCTTAGCTCAGTTAGTGACTGGCATCCCTGTGTTCTCAGTGCTCGTCAAGATCTCTTGGGTCTCTTCTCAGTACACTGAGTGTAATGGAGGGGTGGGCACACACAATTGGAGCAAAACTTTCCTTGGCATGTGCTGCTGGAATAATTTATGGCGTGAGAAATAATCTTTACTGCTAATACATGAAATGCTTTTCTAATAAAAGCATTCATCCTGAGACTTGGTTTTTGTTTGTTTGTATGTTTGGAGTAGTTCAAATTTTTCCTCGATTGGTCTCTATTGAGGTTTTCCATCACAAGCTGAGTTTCCTGGAGTGTTTTTATTTCATTTCATCAGGATTTCATATTTATTAGAAAAATCCGCGAGTACAATAGCCTTTTGTAGCCTTTATTTTGTCACTTTTGTTATAATTTGATCGTATTTGCCTCACTTTTTAAAAAAGTTTCTCCACTTTCGGCGTAATTTCCAAAAAGCCAGTATTATATTATTATTTCTACACTTTGTTTTTAAATATATGTGTTTTATGGTTAGTTGTTATTTTCTTTACCCTTCTATTCTTAGCAGAATAATTTCTCACTGAAGAACAATCAGCTTTATTTGCTTTTCATAAAGAAGCCATTAAATATTGTGCATTGCTCATTGTTACAAGTCTGATGACAGTCCTGGGAGAACCATTTGCTCAATTTTTTTCTCACCTTTTGTTCTAGTGTTTCTGTATTTCTTTGTGGACTCTGTTTGCTTCTTGATGAACCCTAAACTCCAGGGGGTGTGGCTTTCAGTCTTGCTTCATGGGAAGCAGTCTGAAAACATAATTTTTTGTATTCTTTTTCACACTTAATTGTATTTATTTTGATTTTTTTCTCCACAAGTGTTACTTGCACTTTTATTTTCTAAACAATAACCATGACTACTGTTGTACTATGTTGAATAGATCTTAATAATCATCCCGGTTATATCTACTTTTCTGCTTCATTTGTAAATAAGACACTAAATTTCATTTTATACTTATTTATATTTATAGTTATTTGTAAGGAGCATAATTTCCACACAAAAGACAGATATGCTCTTATGATTTGACATTAATGTGATGTTTTTATTATATTATGTATATTTCACAAAATTATTATCAATTATTTTTTTAAATTCTCTGCCAGTTTGCTAATGCATAACTTTGAATTTTTGTAATTCTGTCCCCTATTATCCTGCTTCATCTCTTGCTGCAAACCTTCTCAAGTCCCCTTCTTAGTTTGCATAGGTTTACCTAACTGAGACTGGGTGGTAGGTTATTTACAGGGATGTTGTTCAGTGTTGACATCCCTTCCTCTAGTTATTTATGGGTAGTGATGTCTCATGACATCCTTGGCTGTCATCGTGACATGCCCACAGGTCCAGTCTTGTGCAGGGTTAGGCAGGTGGTCCTCACTACAGTGAACTCACCATGAACCAGCCTCTCATGTCCAGAAGACACTCTTTAGTGGTGGCCATCTCCAGTCTCTGACTCTTACAATCTTTGTTTTAACTCTTTTCTGATATTCACTGAGCCTTAGGGAGAGGTAACACAGACATCCCAGTGAGGGTTACACAACCCTGAGTCTGCAGTAGTCTCTGGTAATGTGTCCATTTACCTATGGCCTATGACATTCCCATACACGAGTGCTTGGGCAGATTTTTAGTACCAAGCATCAACTGTATACTGTGAATTGAGCCTGAAATCCAACCAGAGATCAGTTGATTTACCCTGATAGCATTCAAGCCATTATTGAATGAATGGGTACATCTTGGCAGACTGGTTCTTTTTTTTTTCATTTTCTTTTTTTTATTGTTTTATAAATAATACCATTCAAAATTTCCACCTCCTCCTCTCCTCCCATTTTCCTCCCACTCCTCCTTATCCCCTCCCTCTCCCTCTCCATTCTTAAGAAAAGGCAGCGTACCCTGCCCTATGGGAAGTCCAAGGCCCTCCCCCCTCCATCCAGGTCTAGGAAGGTGTACAACCAAACAGACTAGGATCCCAAAAAGCCAGAACATGTAGTAGAATTAAATCCTAGTGTCATTATCTTTGGCTTCTTAGTGAGCCTTCATTGTCAGCCACATGTAGAGAGATAGATTGGTTCTTATTGGAACTCATACACAGTATTCACAGCTAGACAATCCTTTCTCATCATGTAATTAAGAAATTTTTAAACTGTATTCGGATTCGATATTTATTCTGAGTATCATCTCTTTCATGAGATCAGAGGACAGAAAATCTAAAATGACAAAATATTTTAGCCTGAATAATGCTTCAGAGAATGTTCAAAAAGATAGAAAATCTAGTAAAAAGTGAATTTATATATTTCAAAATCTTAGGCCTAAAACTGGTAAAATATGACAAATTATAATATTATATATTAAGTTATTAAGTGAAAGAACAGTGACAAACTGTATCAAGTTTTCTTTTGATCCATGTGTGTTTCTTCGTCCTTTTCCTCTTCTTTCTTTCCTTCTTCCTTCACCTCCTCCCTCCCTTCCTCTCACTTCCTTTTCCTCCTTGCGCTTCCCCAGTGTGTTGAGTAAGAATAGTTTTGGAGGTTCACACTTTTTTCTCTTTTTTTCTCCTTAGTCTTGTCAGAATTGTTTTTACTATTTCCTGACATTAAAAACTGATTTTTTTTACATACCTTGGCAAATACTAGAGATTCAAAACTTACATTTCTCCAATGCTTAT
This sequence comes from Microtus ochrogaster, assembly GCF_000317375.1. Lineage (NCBI taxonomy): Eukaryota > Metazoa > Chordata > Mammalia > Rodentia > Cricetidae > Microtus > Microtus ochrogaster. The sequence continues at coordinate 18,417,255 of NC_022029.1, forward strand.
AGAGCTCTTACATCAGCTATAAAGAAGGAGTCCGCAGTGAGGGAAATCTTTCTTTCAATGGCTTTTGCTTACGGCTCTTTTGAATTTCCTTAGCTAAGGAAAGTTAGATTTGTTGTACACTTGATGGCTAACACACCCATTTGCTGTAGTTTTCACTTAATTTCTCATTTCCTTATGAATTAGAAAGAAATTCCTGCCCTATGGCAGTGCCTTGAGTGTTTCTTCTGGTGAAATACAGTTCTAGATGAACTTATATACAATAAGTTAAATTTATATGTATTTAAATATGTATTATTATCTTATGTGTTTTGTCTGCATGTGTGTCTTCATCACTGCATAATTGGTACGTGCAGGGGCCAGAAGAGGGCATTAGGTTCCCTGGAATTAGAGTTACAAACAATTGTGAGCAGCTGTGTGGGTGCTGGTACCTGAAAAACGGGTTCTCTGGCAGAGAGTATCCACCACTCTTAGCCATCTCTCTACTCATTTGTTTGCTTATTTCTTTATTTTTTTATGTGTGAATGACATACTTGTGGAATTCATGGGGCAACATACAGGAGTCATGTCTCCTACCACCATTTGGGCCTTAAGGAGCAATTAAAATGCATGTCATCAAACTAGAGGTCAGGTACCTTTGCTGAGCTATTTCTATGGCTTATTTTGAGATCTAGAGAAACCTAGCATTGTGATTTTCATTGGTCAAAACTCAAAAATTACATCTCTCTCTTTTAGGCAGAAGTTTCTGTCCCACCAGCAGTGTCTAAATAAACACACCGAGGCTTCTCTTAATTATAAATCCTCAACTGATAGCTCAGGCTTATTACTATCTAGTTGTTACCACTTAAACTGACCCATTTCTACTAATCTATATATCGTCATGTGAATCATGGTTTTACTTGTCCTCCAGCATGTCATGACCCCTCTGTTTCTTCTAGCAACTCCAGACTCCATCCTTCTTCTTCCCAGCATTCTCTCTGTGTCAGGTTGTCTCGCACAATCTCTTCCTGCTCAGTTACTGGCCAATCAGATTTTTGTTAACAATGAGAGAAATACATATTTACCTTGCACAAAGATTGTTTCACAACTCTTTCTCTCTCTGTCTCTCTAAAATAACTTGAATTTCTTAGCTTGCTTTTTGTATATCTGCTATTGTTCTTGCTATTTACATCCACCATGTGATGTTGATTTTCAGTTCATTGTCAGAGAGTTTTGCTTTTTGTCTAATAATATATCCTTGCCTACATTATAACGCTTAAAATATTTATTGTTTTGTTTTGAACTTGATCATCGCATAAACAATTCTGGGTGGTCCCTTCCCTTACTGTCAGAACCTCTACTTTCTTAAAACTCACTCAGCATGCAAAAGGGTGTTCCCTTCCCCTTCCTTTTCCTCTTTCTTCTCCTCTCCTCCTCATCCTTTTCCTTCCTTGCTTTTCTCCTTTCTTTCATCCTTTGTTTTCCTGTAGTTTTATTTTGAGGCTATGTCCCACTATGCAGCCTAGGTTGGCTTCAAATTCCTTTTGTCCTAGCTTCCTGAATTTTGAGATTACAAACATTTCACTCAGGTTCTGCATGTATTCAACAAACAAGCAAGCAAACAAGTGATTTTTACAGAGATTTTTTTTCATAAGAATGAGATTTCTCCTTTCTATAACTTCTTGATGAACATAAATTAATTTCTCATGCCCTTTTGGTTTGTCCCCTCCCCCCAATTTGTAGGCTTTACTAGTTTTAATAAGTATTGTTTGCTTTTGCAAGACCAGGAATGAAAATTGAACTTGAAATTGAAAATTTGACTTTAGAATTTAATTCTTCAATTATTTTTTTGTTGTTTGTTGTTGTTACTTTAATATAGAAGGCACACCCTTAGGAAGGATATGAATAATTATCAAGTATTATTTGTGTATTTTGGAGATGATATATATTTTGTGTTAGTCACATTAATTTTATCAAATGTAGTCATATTATCAGCAGAGAATTTTGTCTTTTGTAAATGCCAAATATCTCTAGGCAAACATCTATCCAAGCCTAAAACATGGAGGAGAATATGCTTAAGGAAAGTGTGTACATTCTCAATGCACCATCATTGGAATGCATCTATGTAAGTAACTATATACCTTTATAAGTTCACAGAACGCAATGGTGTCATGAGCTAACACTGTTTTCTCAAAGAGAGAGGAATATATTACAAAATAAAAACACATGATAAAAATTGCCTATAATTTATTGATTCAATTAATGGCAAAATGATTGATAATTTATCTTCTTGGATAATAAAACAAAATTCTTGAACTCAATAGCCCATTTTCTAATGAGGGAGAATGGATGAGAATACAGTCCCAAGAAGAGAAAGTTGTTGTGAGCAGGGGCTGCAGAATCAGACTCTGAATGTCAACAAACCTGAGCTGTACAACACACAGGCTCTTTTGACTGGTATTTTCTATTATGGAAATGGGAAAGGTATACTGCAATGATTCTAAAAGAAAAAAATTACATTTTTAAAAATATCGTGGACTAGTTCATAGTTTGTTCTTCCTGGAGTTGAACTTGATGATGGAGATGACTTTCTGACATTCATAACCATCTGGTATCACCTGAGATTTTATACACATGGGAAATAGTGGAAATATTAGAGCTGAGCTAGGAAACTTGGGGCAATAACAGAGGTGTGGACCCGGTAGGTGCTAGACAGACAATACAGACAAAGCCCTGTGTGTGGCATGCATGCAGATGTTACTTCACTGGACCTGGTTTGTGTCTCCATTCTGAGAAGCATCCTTGCTCCCCCTATATAAGCGAGGGAAATGGGGAACCATGGAACAATATAAAGATGCCAAGACTGAAGCTAGCAGTGACCAAGTACGTCACTTGATGGTTGGGAAGCCTTCAGGATGTCACTTTTTCTTTATTTTCAATCCATTATTGTGTACTTGGCTTTATTTGCGAGACAGAACTCCTGACCAGCCCTGGTACCAAGGACTGTTTGCTGGTCTGTCCCTTCCAGAGGCCAAGGACAGTGCTGGCAGACATGGTTGGTGTTTTTCTTCATATTCATGTGATTGTGATTTACAAATATACTATTCTTTGCATATGCCAAATGCTCTTTTCAGAGCAGTTTAGAGCCCATTACCCCCCTAAATGCTGGCTCAGAAAAAGCTCCAGAGTCGACTGATGGCTGGCTTAGAAATTCATCCTCTGCAATAAGCCAAAGAAGGATGCCAGATCACTCGGCAGGAGAGCAAAGGCTCCTCAGAGGGTGGGACACGGGCATTCTGTGCTACTCATTCTGCACGACCAAAGGCGATTATCAATATGCCAGTTTTTGCGCCAACCCTGGGCACTGCAGTTACTAGTTATTAATACTATGAATAAAACTTTCAGATTCATTCCCCAGGAAGTAAAGGCAGCCAAAATTAAAAAAAAAAATCAGTGCAGTGTTGACTTAGGGCACCAAGGCTACAAAACGAGCCTCAATTTCGGGGGAGTAGATAGGGAAGGCCAGCAACTCCTTTCTCAGAGACACTCGCCAACCAATAAATCTCTGGTCACAATGTATATCATTGATAAGCATCATACTCTGAAGATGGCTACTAGTTTGTAAACTCTATTTATTTATACTTTAAATATATGTGACATATTTGTCTATGAAGTATTCAGGTCTAAAGAGATGGCTGTTTGATGAGGTTATTTGTGTTAATATGCAAAAGGAAATGAGTAGTTTGGAAGAGTTTTAAGAGTACTGATGCCTTGATTCATGGTGGTTTCATTTACATGAAAAGACAGCTCCTCAGAGTTTTCTGATCAGCCTTAGGCAATGGAGTTTCATAGTTTCATAGCACTGTTTGGTGGGTAGTCCTATAAGGTGAGCTGTGGACATCCCGTGCAGTTGATTCTGCATGACTTCAGACTGGAGTAATATACATATAGGACACTTGAAAAACAAAAACTCTTAACAAGCAGAAATGTATGCCTAAGAAGCTTTAGAATGACACCTTCTGGGGTTGTCCTTGGCTTAGTAACATTGTCACTGTTAAGCCTCTCGGGAGTACGTTTCTACTTTGATGTTCTTTAAACAAGGCAAGCATACTATAATACTCATAGCCTTGAGTATTTCACCCATATCCTATTGGTACCTTTTTTTAAAACTGTGGCATGCTTACATTTGCATTCTTGTTGCCCAAGTAGTCTGATGAGTTTTCAAGGTATAAATAACTATAATTAATAAGACAAATTTTTCTTTAATTGATTAAAGGTGATCTTAGTTTCAGTGGAGTAGTACAAACTGAGTAAACACATTCAGCAAGCTGACTTCTATGTGTTAGTTGACACACACTTAGTATTCTCTCTCTCTCTCTCTCTCTCTCTCGCTCTCTCTTGCTCTCTCGCTCTCTCGCTCTGTGTGTGTGTGAAATAGGCATAGAGTATGTTGATTTTGAAATTTAATATCCATTTCGATCTAAATTTATGGCAGAAAGAACTATAAAGCTGCAAATAAAAAACTTTCAAAAGTAAAATTTATGCAACCTCTGTATCTCATTATATAAGTCTAGGATTTTCCCAAGGCATTCCATTGAATTGCTGTCTAGGCTTCAAAGTGTCTATCAATCCTCCTGCTCTGAGTGTTAACCTCGCTTCCGCCCAGCAACCTCATATACCATCTCGAGGGAAGATAAGCAAGGTTCTTTTTCTTTCTTCATCTGGAAGGTCTGCTTGCTCTTCAGAGCAATAGTTTGATTTCTTGACTGTGATATATTTTAATTTTGTATGTGACCGTCCACATTTATGAGGCTCCATTCAGGCTTTGTCTTTCTTGCCTTTCTAAAAGTGACTTTACCTTCGTATTATTTTAGTAATATCAGCAAAGTCTCCCAGACAAAATTCTGTTACCCTATTTGCAGTCAACAAAAACTGAAGAAATATATTCAATTATTTATGTTAAAGAAGAAAATAAAGCATGTCCTAGAAGCACAGAGGTGATGACAAGACCAAGAGAATGAGAACTATATGGTGAAAAGGCAATGGTTTCAAGGCCCAAATGTTCTTGCTATCAAATCCTTGCTCTGCAGCTTGTAAGTCCTGAGACTTCAGAGAGACAATCTAGCACTCTTCACACTTTGGTTCTATGTAAGATAAAATAAAACCCTACCTTCCATTTAATGTCTAGTGACAGTCCAATGGCTTGCTTACTGACTGAGCTGCTGGAGTCTTTGTAGTAATTACTATAGCAAAGTTGGTGTTGGAAACAGTGATAAAGGATCTGTTTGTGTAAATGGCTCCCGTGGTAGTTTGGGTGGGAGCTATATGGGTCGGGGTGATGGCAGAGGAGGCGGTTACGTGAATATTGTTGCACAGTGTTGGTGATGTTTCAAGCCTTGAAGGTAGCATTGGTGGTGCTTGAGAAAGTAATGGTAAATGGTAGAAATAGTGGGGGTGAAGGGGTCCCCTTGAGATGCTAGTAAGGGTAGTGGTGTTGGAAATATTGCTAATGATTTTCAAGGCAGGTGTGGTAGCATCCACAAAGGTAGAAATGATGGTGACAATAGTGGGAATTTTTGGAAGTAGAGAAGGCAGAGTTTAGTAGGGCTGAAGCTAAAGGTGTTAATGGCAGAATTTTTGGTGTTGGTGATGTAAAGATGGTAGATCTTGGACCTAGGTCAAATACAAATCAATACTTTTCTTCATATTAGCAGTATAAGAAGCTAGCAAGATCTCACACCAAAGGTTGCTCCCATCCTAGCTACCTGACATGTTGTATAAAAGTCTTATAACTGAGATCCCATTGATTGAAATCACTAAAAATGTACGTATCAAAGGCTCTTACAGTTTAAGCAATCATGTGTTCTTTATTTATGTACTATGATCTATTACAAAATTATATATATATACCTCAGTGTTTAGCTATAAAATTAGGAAACTGGCTTCTGCATGCAACCATCCTTTAGGTTATAATCATTATCACCACAGAGTCTTATATAATTCTTAAACAGAGTTAAACAAATTTTCCCATTTGAGAGTTGAGGGGAAATGGAAGGCTTTCTAGATGTAGGCTAACTTTCCAAGGTCACACATACAGTTGGAGATGAAGACAGGAGATTGAAGTTTGGGGATCTGTCATGTTTGCTCTTTGACTATCCCGACTCCCCAAGCAGAACTTAGGTGTTCTGGCTCTTGTCTTGCCGTCAGCACCTTATACAGAGCCAACCGCATGGCAAGTGGGCTCTAAGTGCCTGTGACATGAACTGGTGAGAATAGCTCACACCACAGACGAACATTCTGCCTGGTGTAAATGTGATGCCCGGGGGTCTCATTACAATGGCCCCTCTGTGCGGAAAATTTCTGGGCTCTGGAAGTTAAACTCATGAGACCAGCCTGAAGGAACCCAGAAACATCTTCCCAGAGGCATCCGGAAGCATCCTCAGAGATGTCTCTGGACAGAGCTGAGACGCTAACCTCTTCTCTGAGGTCTCGGGGAAGCACTGATTCTTGCTCCGTTTGTGGGGAGCAGGCCCTGGTGTTTGGGCTGAGGCTGAAATGTATACCACACATCTGGCGCTGGGGCGGATGATTGGGAGGGCTGCTGTGGTCAGCAGCCAGGGGAGCAAGGCCATTTCAGGGCGGTTAAGCTGAAGTAACTCGAGTACAGCAGGGCCTGAGTCATCGTCCTCAAGGGGAGCTCCCACTAGGGTGGAACCTGACACCTGAACCCATCTGTGGCTTTGCCCTGGCTGGCCCTGTCCTGCCCTGTCTTGTCCAGGACAGCTCAACTTGGAGAGGACAGGACAGGACCCACTTGGTCCTAGCCCAGAGGAACTGAGCCCAGTCTGCAAAGCCAGGAGCTCGGAGCAAAGACCATGATGTCAGCAAGGATGGGACATAGTTTGAACTGAGATCCTGGAGCTCTGTGTCTCTGGGTCACTGTGTCCATTCATGAACCACCCCCTTTCTTTCTTCTGCACCTCCTTCTTCCTGTCTCTGTGTCTGCTCCTTTTGTTCTTGTTCTGAATATCTATGTAAATATCTGTGTAAATTTGAAGCTGTTATTGGCCTGTGAGTTTGGGTATTTATTTTTCCTGCCAAAGAAAAGCTTGGTTGATTTTATTTTTGTCTATAATTTGATTGGTTGGGGAGCATGCATTTTAAAGGGCTGTAAGTGCTTGAGAATTCAGATAATTGAATGGAATGGGCTTTTAAATGCAGATAATGAAGTCAGTTGCCCAAGCCTAGTTGTCCATGAATGCTACACAGGTTGCCTAGGAGTGTTCTTGTAGGACTTGCATCAAGGTGCAGAGCAACAGTGGTCATTGTGGTCATGGTGGTTGAGTGACCCCAAATATCAGCCTAAGTTTAGCAGAGCTGGCCACCCTTTGATAAGTACAAAAACTTTGTCTTTTGTCATCTCAATATTCAAAAAACTTAAAAATTGTATCACACTGATACTGAAACCTACCATTTGATTGTCCCTCCACTCTCAGAAAACCCTTGTTAGAGTATTGTATGTCAAGGTGTAGAACACTGGCCTCTGATCTTCGTGACCACTCCTTTTCTCCTCTAGTCATGGTGGGCTGCTTGCTGGCTGATGGCATTCTGCAGATTCGGGATGAGGGAGAATAGGTAGGAGACCAGTAGGAGGGGTGCAGTCCCCCCTCTGACCCTTCTCTAAAATAGAGACCATGAAGGAGGAAGCAACTGAAATGTGAATAAAAAAATCAGGGCCAGAAGATTGGATGCTGAGGTATTACAACGTAGTTCATAGAATGAAATATTTCTAGCGATACACTGAGGAGACAGAAAGGAAGAGAAAGAAGAAAGGATGAGCAGGATGGAGGGGGAGGCAAAGAGGTAGCTAGGCAGAGAGACACAGAGGACATGCCAATCCAGATGGCTAGATAGAGTAGTCCGATGATGCATTGGAAGATGATGCTTAGAAGCTCATCTCACACTCCACGTTGTTCCTAGGGCTACTCCGCAAACTTGGCCGGCAGAGCCTGTGGTGTCTCATCTGTGTATAACGCCCAACCTAGTCATGAGAAAAACACCAATGCAACAACCTCAGCCCCACCCCTACTGCGCCCTTGTCCTCTGATGAACCACAGACCATGCAAACATCTAAGTTCACTTTATCAGTGACTTCGAAGAATTTGAAAGTCCTTCCATATCTTCTCATACATAGCTGATGGCATTCTGCCCCCACAGCAGAGTTTTGGTGAAAGCATTCAAGGTATTCCGAAGGAACAAAGCACAAAGCCTTGGATGCTAAAAGTACTAAGTATTTAACAAATAATGATCATTTAAAAATAATCTACCAAGGTATATTGTCATTTTAATTTGGTAACTCTTACAGAATAAATGCAAGCCTTGTTATAGAACCCTGGCACTGAAGATATTTCCTTGATGTATTTTCTTTCCCTTATGGATAAACCAGCTATAAGATTTAGGCTCTATGTTTGGAGAAAGCATACCCAAAGAATCAGGAGTTTTCTTACTCCTGATCTGTGCTACAGTTAGTCATTCCAGAGTATTGCTCATCAGTTTTGTGTGGAGAGGATGAAACTCACTACGATGGCTTTCCCAGAGTACACTGTGGTACTCAACATGACCTTGGTTTGTTGCAGGCAAGACATGAGAAATTTCAGGATGGCTCACACATACATTGTTAACATCAGTTTACTGAGGGAAGCTTTTCCAAATTCAACTAAGGGTGGGTTCCTGATGACCCCCAGAAAAATGCAGAGATGCTTCTTATGACTAGCTGCCCAGCACAGGAAGCAATGTTCTTGACCTGTCTCATTTATTTCTAATGAGTGAGCTCAGTTTTAGGGGTTTCTGACCACCATGGTTTGAGTAAGAACACTTCACTTGGATTTGAACCATTCCAGTAACCTGAGAGAATAAGAGGGTGCCAAAGACTTAACAGACAAAGGCTGCCTGGGGTTCCCTGGCTTCTTAGAAAGCAACGTGGTGCATCTCCATCTATCACCATAAATGGCCTGCCTGAACTTCTAGTGTCTTCGGTTTGCGTCATAATATTTCATTCAGCTACCCATTCGTTACCCACACATTCTGAAAGCAAATAACGTTAATGTAAACAACTTGGGGAGCATTGTTCCATCTGCTGAAAATGTGCAGTAGTTGGTTTGCCCCTTGTCTAAACTGGGGCAGCTACTCTCAGGCAAGTTTGGGAGGTAAATGAACTGTCTGGATGCTTTTCTTGGCAGTCTCTCTTATTAGTGGGAGGTGGCAGTAACGAGAACATGAGGAAGACGGAAAGTGTTTACTTAAAGTCATGGCCAAATGGCGAGGGAGAGTTAAGATAAATCATAAGCTGTCAATGATGACAACTTCAAACTGCTACTAGTTCACTCCTGTTTATGGAGTCTCAAATGCTGCACTTGGAATGTCAAAGAGTTTAGGAAAGCCTTATTGGTAGACGTGGCTGACCGAGTACATCCGTGTTAGAGACAAAAGGTAGCAGTCGAACATATGAGGAATACTAACGGCAACATAAGGTCTTGTTCTAGTCTTCCTTGGTGAGCCAATGTCCCATCACTGGCACTCCAATCTCCCATTAAGACTCAGTCTGTGCTTGCCATACTTTTGACGTGTGGCAAACCATAGTATAATATGGCCAAGGGGGATGAAATTATTGAGTTTATTGCTTGTCTGGTTGTCTTTCTTGTCTAGACAACTTTGCTGGGATACTGAGTAGCAGCTCAGACCTTTGTATATGTAAACAAAAAGTCACAATTTTTTGAGGCTTTTCCTCAGTGACTTTCATAATTTCACACCAACTTCCTTGGTTAATGAATATTCAAAGATTCAGCGTGTGCTGGATATGCATCACAGAAAACAAGACAATGGCAACTTTCTGTCTGTTATCTGTGCCTTCAAACCGCCTTCCTTGAAGAAATTTGGAAGAGGCAAATTCACCCAGAATTTCCACTGGGAGACATCCACAAAAAAAAATATAACTCTCTGTTTTATTTTTTTTTTCAGAAGAAAACCAAACTAATATTATCTGGTAATGTTTTTTAAAAAAACAAAATTTAAATTCCTGGTTTTAAAGAAGGAAGGATAGGATTTGAGAAATAAAAGTATGCTATGGTGTGAATATGAAGTATCCCTGCCCAGATGGCTCACAAACTAAACACCTGGTTCCCAGGAAGTGGCATTATTGGAAGACTGAGGGTTTTTTAGGAAGAGATCTAGTTGCAGAACAAAGATCTCTAGGGATGTGGTTTTGAAGGTCATTTGGTTCCTGTGAGCTAGTCATAATTGGCCTTCCTAATGCTGCGCCCCTTCCATACAGTTCCTCATGTTGTGGTAACCTTCAAACATAAAGTTATTTCAGTGTTACTTCATAGCTGTAATTTTGCTACCATTATGAATCATAATGTAAATATATGATATCCAGATGATCTTAGGAGACCCCTGTGGAAGGGTCATTTGACCCCCAAAGGAGTTATGACCCACAGATTGAGAACTGCTGCTCTAAGCCCTTCTCCCCTCCCTACATTGTCTGCAGCTAGTGGATCAGTCAAGTTTTAAAACCCCTATTTGTTACTTCTGTTGTGTAGAAGAAAATAATATGCCTGCTAGTAACAACTGAAGAAAGGGGCCTGAGAAATGACCTTGAGGGTTATAAGGGCGATAGAAAGGGGCAGTACTTTAAGCGGGAGCTTCCTCATCTAATCTGCTGTGAGTTAAATTCATTCTTCTCAAGAGACATAGTGCTTTTCCACTCTCTTCTTTAAATGTGACTTTGTTTGGAAATGGGGTCTTTTCCCACATGAAGTTAGTATGAGCTCATGAGGGTGAACCTCAATCCAATATGACTGTTTTGCTTAAGAGGAGTTTTGGATACACACACAAAAACACACTAGGAAATCCATGTACAAATGAAGGCGGAAATCTCAGGGATGTGCCTATAAGCTGTGGAATGCCAAAGGATGCCAGCGATTACCAGACACAAGGCAAGAGACACAAAACAGACCCCTTCCCAGCCCTCAGAAGACAGCAAAAGCACCGCCAGCACCTTGATCTTGGATCTGTAGCAAGAGATCCTTGAGACAGTAAACATCTGTTGTCTAAGCTGCCCAGTTTGTGGTGTACTTCCAGAAAACGAATGCAGAACCAGATGGTAGACCGAGCTTTGAAACCATCAGGCTGATGGGGAGAGAATGCAAGATAGAGGGGAACTATGCATGTATCAGCCACAAGAAATGGCTTCCAAGAAAGTTCTGACCAGTAAAAGATGACTGTCTTAACCAGGGTCTGTCTTGGTCAAACTAGTCATGACAATTGGATCCCATTCAAAAACAAATTTTATGGATAACAAAGAATCTCAGAGGATTTCTGATTGGAGAGCACTGTAGCACTTGAACAAATTGCTCACCAGGATACAAGGTAGCATTCTTTGCTGAGAAAATGATACATTTTTCCATATGTATGTATGTATTCATGTGTATATGTATATACACACATATATATATATGTATATGTATATATTTGTATGTGTGTGTGTGGTGTGTACACATACAAATCGAGGAAATCATGTGACATGTATTTTCAAAATATGCTTCAAAAAAGGGATATTTTATTTAGCCCCTTCCCCTAAAGAAGTTCAGTAGTTACTATTTCTTAACCCCGAAGCTTCTTTGGTTAGTTTCAAGCAACTGTATTCTGAAGCACCAGTCTACCATCACTTGGCCACAGAAAGGAAATGCTTATAAAATACTTAAGTCAGGGACCTCAACTAGCCATACACTAGAACAGTATCCTCCCTCATTAACATCTCTTAGAATTTTCTAGATTTTTACCTTTTCTAAGACAACCAACTTGCTTTGTTTTGCTTAGGCCTTCTGCCTGGCCAATATGTCTTTAAGTGTCTTCCTGGTGGTGATGCCTAAGAAAAGAACATTTTGTTTTGACGGGATCATGGCCTCCACTCAACAACAACCTGGAATTTCCTATCTATACTAGGATGAGAGGGGAATGAAATGATCCTCTTGATTCTCGCTGTTCTGACAGCTGGATAAGATTCTAGAGAGACTTCCTAAAGACCCAAGGATGTCACTAATTGAATTCACAAACTCACACAGACCTAAACCCTGTCATGATGGAGCACCACAGAACCTAAGTAACCTAGGTATCTGGCTCTCCGTGAAAACACAAGTCATTCAGTCCCATTTCAAGGTGACCAGTGTGAGGCGGTGTCTTCCCAATGAAAGATCCTCTTGCCCTTGTTCATAAGTGAGCATCCAGCTGGCTCCAGGGGATCAGTCACTTCAGTAAATACAACCGAACACAGATTAATACAAGTAGCCACGTCAATGCTGAAAGGATTCAGTTATTCATCAAATCACTTTTGGATACTGATGATAACTCAGAGAATGGACAAATTTTCTAATCCTGTAGAAGCCAAGTTTCAGTGAGAAGGAAAATCAGAAGGAAATAAAATAATTGTTTAAGAATGAGATTAGTGCCGGGCGGTGGTGGCGCACACCTTTAATCCCAGCACTCGGGAGGCAGAGGCAGGCGGATCTCTGTGAGTTCGAGGCCAGCCTGGTCTAGAAGAGCTAGTTCCAGGACAGGAACCAAAAGCCACGGAGAAACCCTGTCTCAAAAAGATCCAAAAAAAAAATGAGATTAGTGCTGGAAGGAACATTAAAAGACTGGAGTGCAAAGGAACAGGTACCTCGGCCCTCACAGGAGGGAAGGAAATGAATAATGCTTTCTGAGACCAGGAAATGTTCACTTTACAATTGCAGAGCACCATAGGTGAAGGGATGTAAGCGTGGGGCCCAGGGATTACAGAGAAGGGCAAGCCCTCCCTAGGATTCTATTCCATGGTGTATAACTCTGTGAATCTACAGATACCTTCCCACCGTCTTTCATTTTCTCATGAGGTTCAAGAAGAGATTATGCATTGCAACAAGTCATGGTGTCTGGCTACAATGGTAATTTTTTTTAAAGCATGTGATTGTAGGACTCTTCTAAACTTCAAAAGTCTGTCCCAAATAGAAATCGCTGCTCACACCAGATTCTCCAAACTTCCTATTTCAAAATTCTCGCTTACGATCTACTCTCAGTCTTACAAAAGTACAACAGAAGAGATTAATGAGAACGACTGTCTTCAGCAGGTAGCCCAGTATGAAATGTCTCTTCCCAGAGATGTGGGCTTTTTAGGGAAGCCATCTCGGCCATTGATCTTATGTCCTTAAATAATGGTTTTAAAATTCTGTCTTTACTTTCCTTAACTATGAAATGAGTTTAGTAATACTTGAATCATAGCATGGTAGTAAGAAATGCTTTGGTCAAATGTATGGAATAGTTCTGCACAATATTAGATATCAGCAAGTTTACCTTTTTCCACATTTGATGATATAGGTAAGCATCATTCATTCATTGTCCGGAAACTAATTTAGGAAATGAATGAGTTATTGTTTCCAACAATGTGGACTCCACCATGGTAATATCATAGTACAGTTTTACTACCCTTAGATGACATCATACCTTATAAAAAATAATGTCTCTGGAAGGTGGTAGCATAACCTGCCAGTGCTCTCCTTTCTCATGGTATCATATCACAGTACTTTAGACTATAGTCACCCACCACTTAGACAAGTACATTTTTAATGTTTCATTGTAAAAGTGATAGCTAAGTGACATCTATTAATTATTCTCATTCAATCGTTGTATATTTTATACATTAGTCAAGATCTCACACTCTACTCCATTAATAAATCCTCTTATGGTTTGTTGGTTAAAATATTTGAAAATAGGAAACCTTTGAGAGAAGGTTGCTGGTGGCGTGAAGAAAAATACCGGTCTTGTGTCACTTGTACATAGAAAACCCAGTAGCAGTATATATTTTATGTATTTACCAATCAGCTCAAGTTTTAAGGATTAAAAGAAAAAATATCAAATTGCCTTCTTAATTTGTTCTAATTAATAGTGAATTTCTATCATAAGAACCTTAGACTTTTTAAAATGATAACAACCAGAGATAGGGACTCAGAGAACCTTCAAATGCATTTTATAGCTATGAGATTTTTTATGAAATTGAGCTTTGTGGGGCTCCTTTTTAACTTTCCTTCATTGCCACTTTGATCCCTGATGGTTTCTGGTCCCTTGATGCCAGTTTCCAGGTAATGACTCACGACAGTGAAGGTATTACTTCCAACCTTGTACTCTCCAGGTATGAGCCAAGACTTGATGTTTCTTGGACTTTATTTGTTTATGTATTTATTTTTAGAATTCTTAATGGAATTGCAATGGTGACAGGAGCTGATAAAACAGCCTCTTCATTCTTTAATCCTGATCTTCTCTTTTTATTATTGTATTTTTGATAATATAATTTTTACTGCATTTCTCAGTTTGGTAGTCTTTCTTCAAACACTCTCACATATTCCTTCCAATTCTAAATTAATGGATATATATATATATATATCCATTAATTTAAATATATACATATATAGTGAAAAATCCATTAATTTTAAAAATATTTATATATATTTATATATACATATATATGTATATATATACATATATATATCTTATTCAGTCCATATAATGTTACTTTTGTGTGTGTTTTTTGGAGTAACAATTTGGCACTAGGTGATCCTTACTCTTTTACCAAGGAAATACGTTTCCAAACTATCTCTTTTTTTTTTTTTTTATTTTGCATGATGAACTAGTATTAAATCAATTCACTATTATGTTAATCCCTTGACCAGATCAGATGTGAAGCTCTGGGCTATGGTTGTTTGCCCATCCTTTTAGCTTCATTTTGGGGCTCACAATTCCTTTGTTTCTGGCACTGAGGAAACAGACCTAGTATCTATTTGCCTGGGGATGAGAGATAACTTTTTATGGAAGAGCTGGGTTTTTGTTTTGTTTGTTGTCTTGTTTAAAGACCCTGTTTCTGAAATGTCTCTAGGTTAATTTTATTTCTTTTTCCATCTAGTACTTTCCTTATTTATTACATCTGTCTCCTGCCCCATGTGAGCAGCCCCAAAGATGCAAAGATGACAAGATAAGATATTCCAGTTAGAGTTAGGGGTCTGGATCGGGATCTGAGAGGATGCCATGTGTCCTAGAAACAGTACCAGAGAGTTCTGACTGTGTTTACTTGGCATTGGCCAAGCTGATAATAAAGAGGACTTCAATTTCTCATTTATTTCAGTGCTTGTTTTTGTAGACTCTTGGGGGATTTTATAGGGAAAGGCTGTGAGATTATAATGGGATTCAAGATATCTGGTCCTTTATTCCTAGGGCAATGCCATCTAACATCACCAAAAACTTACCCTTCTTTTCCTAAAATGTGGCTTTCCCTTTGAGAATGCTGCCATCTAATACTTTTACAGATTTGAAAGGTAAGCATGTTTCCTTTCCATGTTGTTTTTATTCATTGGCATGGCAACACATATGGTATCTGAAATCATAGTGAGATAAAGGAGCCATTAGAAAGTATTGAGCTGGTGGAATAAGTCCATGGAAAATAAGTCTCAGCTGTAAAAAGTAGCACGAGACCAGACTTTTGGGGTGATGATGTTAGCATGGATGTGCTTATCTGTTTAGCCACTTTCAGAATGACCAAAACAAGGATTCTTTATTCTCTTTGGTGTAATTCATGTCTTTCATCATGTGGGATAGGAAGAAATGCTCATTTGCCATGTGGAGGGTTTTGGGCACCTTACTACTCTCCATTCAACTTTTTTTCAGGCAGGTGAGCTGAGCGCTATTTTAGTCAGAGGTGAAAAATGGCAATCTATTTAAAATCATACTGGCTTAGCAAGGAAACGTAAAACTAAATCAAAACCAAAAACACAGTAGGTGTTAATGAATGTGAAATTACTTAAAGTCTTCATTTAATCTTTCATTCATCCCAGAAGGGCGGTGGGAAACAATAGAAGTATGACTAAAACAGCATGGCAGAAGCACCCTGAGTGATGGGCAGATTAAGATGAGAACACATCTTAATCCTTGCTGTGTCTGTGGTCCTCATCCTAGGAATGCAACCTACAAGTTCCGTTTGAAACAGTACAGTGACTTTGTTTCCAATTCCTAATTAAGAAATAGGTGTAGAAAAGGACTTTCTGAATAAAACTACATTCACTCAGAATTTAATATCAACAATTGATAAGTGACCCTTCATCAAACTATGAGTTTCTTCACAGCAAAGGAAAACAGTCAAGAAATACATGATCCCACAAAATAGGAGGGTATTCTTGGCAACTATGTATCTGATAGAGGATTAATAGCTAAAATAAGTAATAAATTAAAAAAAGAGTCATGAAAACAAGGAACCCAATTAAAAAATGGCCTATGGATCTGAACAGAGAGCTCTTAAAAGAAGAAATTTAAATGGCTAAAAAATATCTCTAAAAGTAACCAACATCATTAGCAACTAGGAAAATGCAAAATACAGCTACTTTGGTATTTCATCTTACCCCAGTCAGACTGGCTAAGACCAGCAAGCCAAGGGACAAGTGGTGGAGTCGAGGTGAAGACAGGGGAACACCCATCCAATGGTAGTAGGAATGCAAACTGGTACAGCCAATCTGGAAGACGGCATGCAAACATCTCAAAATCCTGATTAACTGAGATATATTTGAAGATCCAAATGAGCATCAGTAACTTGTTCTGCCTTCATCAGTAACTGATCAGTAGATCTTGGAGTAGATGGGAGCTCACAGAGACTTCACAGCTGGGCACAGTGAAGAGAACAAAATTTTTTTGAGCACTGAGTCACAATGTGCCAGCAAAGCTCTCCCTCCCCCCCCCCCGCCCGAGGGCTGAGGGAGCTGTGTGGAAAAGGGGGAAGAAAGATTGTAAGCTCCACAAGATGGGTAATGACTCCGAGGATCAGTGTCTTTCAGACCCAAAAGGACTGATAGACATATGAACTCTCAGAAACTGTGGCAACACCCATAAGGCCTACACAGGTTCAAACCAGATCCCAGCACTGAGGTAAGGAAATGAGCATGGGCTCCTATCCTTAACCAAGATGTTAACTTAAATTGGCATACACTTTCAAAGGAAAAATTAGTTTACTCCAATGTAGACTCACTGGGTATATTAATCACATTTAAGATAGCTCTGATGCTCCCCAGTAGATGGTCAACACAAAGCAAACTCAATGATATTTTTTTTAGACATTTTGTCTCATAATGCTTTGTTTGGGCATTTTATTGGCCTTTTGCCTATATATTATGGTTTCTAATTTTGTTTATTTGCTTGCTTCTGTCTGTGTGTGTCTCTTATGTTTTTTTTCTCCTTTTTTCATTCTGCTTTTGGCTTTGTCTACCTGATTGTTTTCTAAAAAGAAATGAAGAACGTAGAGTTGGGTGGATGGGGAAGTGGGGGAGATATGGGAGGAGCTGGGGGAGGAGAAACTGTGATCAGAATATACAGCATGAAATTTTTCCAATGTGTTTGGAAACCAAGTACTTATAAGCATATTGCCTACCTATCAGAGATGCACCCTCATGGACCTTCTTCTTGAGTGGCTGCCCTCCATTCCCATTTCCATTGTATTCAATTTTCTGCCCACGTCTTTGTCTGAAACAACTATATTAGTTAATGTATAGCTATTTTATTATAAATAATTCTGATCATTCAATAGTCATGGAAAAATTTTATTGCTTGAGTTGGTATGTGTTTAAGTGTGTGTATACACATTATGTGCTTCAAAGAGTTAGAAGTTGCTGTTTCATACAGTCTATTATGAGACCTACACTAACATATAATTTTCCAAGGATGCCCAGGGAAGACAGGGATAATAAAGACTGCTTTTGTTATTAAATACTACTAATAATTTTTCATAGACATGTGATTGATATTAGAATATTGAAGATAACATATATGTATCAAGTTTAATAGTTTTATAGATATCTATTAGATACACTACACACATTCCTGTTTTTTAAATCTTTTTGATCAGATTTTATATGAGCATCTTAAAAATTTCCAATTACAATTTTTATAATCACATTTCATTTGTCAAACTTGTACTTTGAATAGAAAAAGACAATCAAGGTAGTCAGGGTTGAAAAAGCTCATGATCATTTTTGTGATGAGCATTTTGAGATCATAATTGTCTAGCTGTTGCCAACAAGAACAAATAAACTCTGTGAACATGTGGAGGAGCAATGTTAAGAAGTTGCTCTGAATGCTGCTGATGGAGAAAAGAAGAAATTAATTATTGAAGATTATGATATACTTTTACCATTTTCTTTATATTTTTTCACTGCTTCCATTTAGAACATTGTTCTACTAAACAAGAGGGCAAAATTTGAACTTAGGCCCAAGGGGCACTCAGCTATCACCTGATTGCTGATGAAAAGTTCCTCTCTGCTTCACAGTCTTCCTTACCTTTCCAGTGAGTAACCTTTAAATGTGTATTTCAGCTATTTTTTCCCCTCAGACAATTCCAGAGTTACTGGAGTGAGAGCCTGAAGTAGATAATGACTCATGAAATGGTCCTTGAATTCTTTGTAGAAATCATGTGAATATTAATATAAGAATAATACTGTTGCCAAGACTATATGCAAGACACCTCATAAGCAGAGTTAAGAGATATCCTCGTTCATATTTTGGCAGTCTCAATCCTAAACTGTAACAACAGCAACCAAAAACCAGTTCTCAAATAAGTGAAGGAAGGACTGGTGAGTGCATAATTTCCCTCTTTGACTGAATGTTCAAAGTAGCATACTGTGAATGTTCTGTAAGGTAAGAATAGTCTATGAGGGAAAATCCTATGAGTTTAGTGCTTAGAAAACAAGATGCTATTTGTATAGATTAAGAAGGAAGCAGGGCGATGGTGGCGCACGCCTTTAATCCCAGCACTCGGGAGGCAGAGGCAGGCAGATCTCTGTGAGTTCGAGACCAGCCTGGTCTACAGAG
>NC_022029.1:18436260-18463595 GCF_000317375.1 Microtus ochrogaster
GGACAGGCTCCAAAGCCACAGAGAAACCCTGTCTCGAAAAACCAAAAAAAAAAAAAAAAAAGAAAGAAAGAAAGAAGGAAATGCCAGGGTTTCATGTGAAAATGGAGAACACTGGGATGTTCTTGGAGTCACGTGACAAATTAGAGCATATGTAATAACTTGTTTGGGCATTTAGCAAATGTTTGACAATCCTACTGTGAATCTAAGTAAATTTTTTTCTAAAATTCAGAGTACATGGGAACAGATGATGGGCCAGTAGAAAAATAAAGGGCAGGCGAATGCCCTTAATTATATGGTATGAGATATAATGGAGCCTGAAGTGAATGAAAATTAAGGTCCTCCTTGTTCATAATTCATCCAAGATGATATATACTAGTTAAATCTGCTGATAACACAGAGCTGAGTAAGGAATAGCCCTTCAACTAGAAGTAAATATTCAGAATCTTTTGAGATTATACCTCTGACTTTCAAATTCTCAAACATTGATTAATGATAATTCATCAACATTCACATCTGGAGGAGACTGTATGACCTATCGAGAAAGTATAGAAGATCCAATCAAAAGTTGTTTTTGGCAAAAAGGAAGAGGGTTACAAGAGTATAATTTGAATCCCTGGATTGCTTTGGACAATGCCAAGATCTGGGACTGGATTCTAGATAAGGCAAGATTCCCAGCCTCCTATTTCAGTCATGTCAAAATGAAGGAGCAGAGAATGAAAGTGGTGCACAGATATTTTTTTTTCACTCAGTGGGATATTTCAAAATTGAAGCTTGTCATCAGGGGCCAACTGTCTCAGGGGGACTAGACCACCATGAGTTCAACACCACAAACAACACACAGATTAAAGGTATGTGGAGACCCTAGCTTTAGACTTCCTTCTAACTCCACATAAGTATAAGAAATACTGTCTTCTTCCCAAAGAATAAATGTGATGTATCCATTCTACTTGCTAATAAACATCATATTTTTATTCCCAATACAGAGGGTGTAGATATTTTAGAAGGAAAGGTCACTGATATTCATATTTTCCCCTGTTTTTCTCACTACTCTACATCTTTCTGAACAGAACAGTTGTCTGGAGTGAAAAACAGTGCTTTCTTAACAGAACATTTGTCTGGAGTGAACAACAGTGTTTCTCTCCATTTTGATAACAGCAAAAGAAAACTACAGACACCACTTGAATTTAGAAGATACCATTTTTTTTTTTTAACTAAACTGGGTGGTTACATTCTTGAAACACAGCTTGAAGGGTTGGGTTTCCAAAAGTGCTATTTTGGTGGCACTGTGGGACACTCTAAGGGCTGAAGAATTCTACAGTCTGGCTTGGTTCTTGGAGTAAATTACTTAGGAGGAGAGAAACTACTTGAATGAGCTGATTGGCCAGTAGCCACACAGGAAGTATAGGTGGGGCAACCAGACTAGAAGAATTCTGGGAAGAGGAAAGGCAGAGAGTCAGTCAGAAACTAGACACAAAGGAAGCAAGATGAAAATGCCTTACTGAGAAAAGGTACCAAGTCACGTGGCTAAATATAGACAAGAATTATGGGTGAATTTAAGTCATAAGAGCTAGTTAGTAATAATCCTGAGCAATAGGCCGAAAAGATAATAATCAATATAAGCCTCTGCATGTTTATTTGGGACTGAATGACTGTGGGACTGGGCAGGACAGAGACTTCTGTCTACACTTGAAAGGGGTGGTAAAGACATCACTTTCACATAAGTCTTAATTTTTTTCTCTAACTCCTGGGTTCTACATCTGAAAAATACTCTTAAATTATTGAATATGTTGGGGACATCACAGCCAAGCAGTCATCACCAGGCATCTTTTGAGTTCTAGAGACTGCAGGGGTGAAGAGAGTTCATACTTGGTTGGAGTTCGAGGATACAGAATGAGACAATGTTATCACAGAGTGTTCCTTCCTAGCACTGGAAGGGGGTACTCTGACTAGGAGTGAAAAGTTGAGGCTTAAGGTCAAAGAAGAATTCAGAAGAAAGCTTGAAGATATGGAGGAGTGGTAGAGCATTTGCTTCACATGAACACAACTTTAGGCTCACCCTGTCTTAGTTACATCTCTATTGCTTTAATGAGATACCATGACCAAAGGAAGTAACAGGAGAGAGGGTTTATTGGGCCTCACAATTACAAGGGTTAGAGTCCATGAGTATCGTTTGAGGAGCATGGCAGCAGGCAGGCATACATGGCATGGGAGCAGCACTTGGAGAGCTTATATCTTTATCTGCAAGTGGGAGGCATATAGTGATGAGGTGAGCAGGCCTGCTTTTCATCCCACCTGGCTCCCGCATGGCTAGCTTAGCCCTGGAAATAATAACACAGAAACTGTATTCATTTAAACACTACCTGGCCCATTAGTTCTAGCCTCTTATTGTCTAACTCTCACATCTTGATTAACCCATTTCCATTAAGTCTGTGTAGCACCACAAGGCTGTGGCTTACTGGGAAAGATCCTAACCTACGTCCATCTCAGCCAGAGATTCATGGCATGGTGTATGCCTGTCTCTGCTTTCTTCCTCCCACAACTCTGTTCTGTCTTCTCAACCTACCTATGTTCTGACCTATCAGGCCAAGCAGTTTTCTTTATTAATTAACCAATGAAAGCATCAGATAGATAGAAGACCCTCCTACATCATAGGCAGAGAGCTATAACATGATTAATAAAAACTCAGAGACAGATATGGGAGTTCAACCCATTTAATTGGGAAAGGCATGGACTTTTGAAGGTTCAAAGCTCATCCCCACTGACATACCTCCTTCAACAAGACCACACCTCCTAATCCTTCCCAAAGAGTTCCACCAACTGGGAACCAAACATTCAAATGTATGAACCTGTGGGGACCATTATCATTCAACCACCACAAAAGACCAGAATGTGATATGGGGAGAGGGAGATATGGGGAGAGGGAGAAGGAGAGAGACAGAGACAGAGAGACAGAGAGAGAGAGAGAGAGAGAGAGAGAGAGACAGAGAGAGAGAGAGAGACAGAGAGAGAGAGAGAGACAGAGAGAGAGAGTTCAGAAGAAGAGATTGCAAAAAGGACCATGAGCTAAGATCCATATCCCTTCAAGCTGTTAAGAAGCTGTGGAGCATGGAATAATTCAGATAAACTTTCAGCACATAATAATGAGAGTGTACTATGAACACAAAAAAAGAGATTCCATTTTTTGGTAAACATGCTCTCATATCTCACCTCATCTTTCTGTGAATTGGTTTTGACTTATGAATGCTGTTTTGTCCTTAGGAAATATTTGGTGTTCTTTGCAGCAATCTGAACAACAAGCCTACATAAATTTAGAAAATGGACGCCATTTTGTAAAAGGGCCCTTCCTGTTCAAGGCATTCTGAGCCCTGACAACATGTTAAAGATGACGGCAAGGATGTTGTAGCAATTGGAAGGCCTCCGAAGTGGGGGAAAGAACTGCCTCCAAGTGTAAAAGGTTGACTGATTGTTAGGCGGGGGGCCAAGGATAAGGGGAATGGTTCTGCCAATTCTCCACTCCCCCTCCAAGTGCTCCAGCTTCCCAGCTGCCGCCAAGACACATTTTATTTTTTCTGACATGAAATATGTATATAATTCTAGCCTGATTTTTTAAAACACAAGAGGGTTGATTCTGTTTATGCCTCCCTTTACTCCCACCAAGTACAAACATTGGCCTCCAGCCTGGTGGTGACGACAGGATCTAACAAACAGAATCACAGAGCCAGGAAGTAGATGGCTAAGTAAATAGGCCCCCAAATACAAACAGTTTTAACCAGGTAGGTGAGGTAGTGGAGGACCTGGCCTGTGAGGCTCAGGCAAATTAACTGTCTGGGAAAACAGCAATAGACAAAGGTTGACTTTTGGCTCTGAGTTTAATGCTGTTTGTCTGATCTCTGCATCTGGACCTCAGGCTTTATAAATCTCCAGACTTGGATACTGTTGGCTAAAGCAGCAAAAGAGTAGCCTACTGAAATAAGATCTGTTTTACAATGTTTTGTGTATGTGCACTACAGCCAGGGCGTAACATCTTCATGTACATATATGGTTCGTGTAATAAAGGGGATACAATGTAAATAAAAGGCATTGGGTAATGGAAACTATTGGAGGCCACAAAGGAACAGGTTTGCATAGAGTGCTTGTGTTGCAAGAAGGCACAGTCAGAAAGATAAAGGAAGCTACCCTGCTATGCATGCTACAGCTGTTGCCTCATTTCCTTAATCCAGCTGTGCCTGCATGTCAGCTAGGGGAAGAACATTCAAAAACATCACTTCTGTACCAGTAGGCAGAAATCTGTAGCAGCGTACATCAAGTATGATTTCATGCATCTAAGTGTTTGATCATCAAGGATCGTACAGTGTTTCTATACTTCTATGAACAGAGTGGTTCTGTTTCCAAATGCTTTGTCCATTCCCAGAAACTAGCTCACTGTATTTACTTTTGTTACATACATTTTGAATGAGCATGTAACCAGTAATAAATGATTCCTTTTCTTTGTAGCCTGACTCTGAGACATCACAGGAAGTTCTGCATAGTATCTGTTCCTTGCGCTTTGTTTCAATCAAAGAGTCCTAGAAAGGATGCTTCCTCCAAGTTCCAGGAAGATATTTATTATATTATGTGTAGATCCTTCAGTATGTTGCTCTTTTAGTCTCAGACACCAAAAGCTTGTTTGTTGGTGTGCTCAGTAAGTTTAGAGAAGGAAATAGCATGTGTTTTTCCAGTGGTCTGGGTAGGCCTCATCTAAGGAGGGGTTTAATATTTGTAGAACTCCATAGAATGCAGGATATTTATTATCTTGGTGTTTGAATCAGGCTGTGTCTCATTTCCTTAGTCTAAAATTACTGAGGACTGGGTGGTAGAAAGGAGGAGAGAAGATACGAGATTTGGAAAGGGAAAGTGGAATTACTTGAAGTCAAGAGTTAGAGGTAGGAAAGGAAGGGAAAGGAGTGGAAAGGAAGAAAGATTATATCTGAAGTGAACATATCCATTTTTCTTGTCCTTAATGTTAAACATGGTATTTTGATACTTACATTGAATAGACATTATAACTAAAAATGACCACCCGCCCCTAATGTGGTTAGCTCTTCTAAAAGCTGCGGTAATTGCAAACATTCAAATTAAATCCGAAAGATCCTGAAGCTGTTATTCGAGTATTCTTGTTCCCCTCTCTGCTCTCTGCTTTTCTTTTCTCAGCCAGAAATCATACTGCTAGTATGTCTGTCTGTTTTAGAATGAAAACTAGCATACATCTAACAGTGCACAATTGGCCTCAGCGGTACTCAGAACCCTAAGAGGTTCTTCCTAATAGGTTATAATTGAAAGCAGTTAAAAATTACAACAATCAATATCTAAGCTCATATACTTGTGAGAAGATTCCTCTGGCTCAATGTGTGTGAAGCTAGAATGTTGTCTGCCTAACATTGGTTGCATTAATGTTGTCGATGTTTAATTCTCTGATTTTGTCACTGTGCCTCCTTGTGAGCCGTGAGATTCATCACCCTTCTGCAGTTCCTTTCCAGCCCCCCCCCCCCCCATGTCTTGTTTAGATGTCTCAGCCCATTAGTATGCTCTTCTTTCTCCAACTGATGTTGGGCTGGTTCCCATGCGCCTGAGTACAAGCTGCAAAGCTTTGGCGCAAGAGTGCTTACTAAATTAAGATGGTATCTCAATAGCAGAAAGGGGTTTTCTCAGCCAGGACAAAAGAGCATCCTCTAGCCCTCACAGCCAATATGGAGGACTACTGAAAAGTTACAGCCAACTCTGACAGATGCCTTATTGGGCGGGATGGATTAATGCTATGGTCCATATATTACAGTGCTCTCCTCTGAGACATGCTTTTTCTGAACAACACCGTTAACATCACAGCTTTCCTGCTCCATAATCACTCGGACTGCAATAGGAATGACATTCTCTAGACTTCTGCATCACACATTCTAACAGATCCATAAGGAGCATATTCTTAAATGCATAGTATATGTACCCTAAAGAGAAGAGTATTATTATGCTCCAACTTCTACCTCTCTAATAGGAAATAAGGGCCATCGACAGGTTCTTATGCATTTTCATACATACATTTATTGGATAGAAACAATAGTTACCACCCATGTAGAGCCTATATCTTCTCATTGACATTCACATTTCATAACAGTCTTTGTTCAGAGATAAACACCATATGAAGGTTTAAATTCCTTTTATGCCTGATACTTTATGACTATTTAATCTCAGCCAATACCGAAATCTTTAAAATCTAAATATCATTGGTCAGTATTTTTCCTCCAAACTCCTTGTATTGCAATCTAGACACTCATCTTGAGGAAGAGTGAGGGTTATCATGAATAAAGACATGTGAGTTTTTTCTGGAAACATCTAACAGTAGATGCACAATGACTCTTCAAAAAGTATTTAGGTTAAAATCTGCTTATTTAGTGTTGTTACTATATTTCATAGGTTTATCGTAACTATCTTTATTATCAAAAGAGAACTTTGGGACTCATTTGAGAGAGAAAACCGAGCTGACAGTTTGCAGACAGTGTGTCTGTCTAGACCTCCCCATCCTATAGTCCTTCACTGACCCAGTCATCTTTTGTTATGTTTTATTTTTTTTCTCCTCCTGCTGTGGTCTACCTGTTTATAAATAAGGACTTCAAGCATATTATCTCTGAGGGTTCCTATCAGCTTGGATATTGTACAATTTATTGTCCTGGGATTGGGTAGGAAGTGAGTGGAAAGGGCTGTAACGATGGTAGTGGATTCTCTGTAGATCAAGATTCCCACCTTGCTGCCTTCTGTTTCCTTTTAGGATGAGGCTTTCATTGTATCACTCCCAGCTAATCTATGACCTTCCTGCAATCCACAAAACTGATCCACCATGAAATGTCCTGGCTCCGTCTCCCTCCTACCACCCATGTTTCCTGAATCCTGCAAGTTCTCAGTCACGAACGGGCTTCTGCGCTGGGTACTTGTTTACGCGGTGTTTCAGTCTTCTGGGAATTCTCACTCAGGACTCTCTGTTCTGTGTTCATGTCTCTCTCCTCTCTGGGTTCTTGGCCTCTTCTCTGATTATTTTCTTGTATGTCTCCTTTCCCTTTATGGTGCCTCGTTTTCATTTGGTTCACGTTGTTTGTGTCAGTATATTTAAGCTCAGGGCTGGTATTTCTGGATTGTTTCTAACAAACTGTTTACTTTTTCCCCCTCCCTTCTTTCTCTCCTTGTTAGATCATCTGAGTTTTCCCATCATTTCATTCCAGCAGCAATTGCAGAAAATTTATCAATGCAGCTTAAGCTTTTTCCGTTTGTTTACTGGAAACTTCCTTCTTACTCCAAATCATCCTCTTCCCAGGCAGAGTCACCTTCTGTGTGCTAGCTGTTAGAGTCTGAAACTTCCCCATAAACAGGAACAGTATATGTCTAGTGCAATGGGCCAAACTTGGAAGATGAATGGTCCATTTTTGTAATGTCCTGACTAAATTCCCCAAATTTGTGACTATAGTGAGTTTGTGCCATGTCATATGGTACAAAAATCAATCAGCATTGTCCAAGGACACAGAAACAATTCACAGGGAGAAGGGAAAGGAAGATACAGATACAGAAGTGGGCATTTTGATTATGGAGACTAAGAAATCCTAAATCTTATCATCTACTATCTGCCAACTGGAAACCCAGAACATGGGACATATTGTTTTGACGAGAGGGTCAATGGTACAATTTCTGGTTGAGGAAAGGGAAAGAGCAGTAACTTACTTCACAGTAATGCATAGAGCACCCACTCTTTCCTTCTCCACCTTTTTGCTCTTTTTAGGTTTCCTAGGAACTAGATGAAGTTCATGTGCCTTCAAGTGAGCATCAGCTCCAAGTGAGCCCACCAATTAGGATGCTAAGATTATCTGAAAAGACTCTGTCACACCTGGAAATAACATCACATTTAACTTGACCACTCTGTTTTCCAGTTAACTCATAACATGTGTTTCATCATTGTACTAGAGTTGATAAGGAGATAGGCTTGGTGGGCCAGAGCTAGTCATGACTCTTTAAAGGTAGAGCTTTTCCTCTAGCTTCTCAGTTGACGTCAGGTGAGCTGTGCCAGGCTCGACATGCTGTGGCCAATGTGGAGATAGAGGGGCATGTAGAAAATATGAAGGGCACCAGCAACCACATAGAAGAGCCAGCAAGTAGCTCCTGGCCAAGATCCAGCAAAAAACAAGGACCTTATTCCAACCAGCAACTGGAAGGAGATAACTTTGGCCAACAATCTAAATGATCTTGGAAGCAGTTTCTTCCCCAGGGCCTCCAGATGACAGCCCTGCCTGGCCAACACATCACTTTTTCCCTTGAGACCCAAAGAGGAGAACCCGGTTACCATGTGCCTGGACCTCTGACCACAGAAACTGCAAGATGATGCATTTGTTATTTTAAGCTGGTAAATTTATGGCATTTTCTTGCTCAACAATGGACAACTAATAACCCCAAATATTTTGCTACTTTGGTACATCTGTTTTCCCGACTCTGTAGTCCATGTTCACAGAAAAGAAATCTGTTGGATAATTGAGTTAATGGCATTTTAAACCAAAGAACTCCTAAGCACTGAGGTTAGAGGGAGCCACAAATTAGTCTTTTAAATTATTATAGTTCATAATGAAAATATTTCTACACTTGAAAAGAAGTGGGAGAGAGTGCCATAGAATTCCTCTTAGTCATCAGCACCATAGTGAATTAAAGTGAATTGGTCATACAGAAGTGTGGGTTGAAAATAGGTATAAGTGTTTTGAGCAGTCACAACATTCAATGTAGTTTCAAAGTCAATTGAAGAGGGTGATATCTGTTTGCAAAGGTTAGAAAAGAGACTAGACTAATGCAAAATTAGATAATAAATAATAGAATAAATTAAAGCAAAAATAAACAAAGTCTGTGATCAATAAAACAACCATTGCTTTGAGGAACGAGGTAAATTTGGTTGGTGAGAGAAACAAAATTAAAAGCAAAATTGTATTTCCCTTCTGATAATCTGTAATTTGAAATATGAAAGAAAACTAACAGAAGACTATGATCAAAGCGTTAACTAACTGAAGCAGGTTTCATATCAATTTGCTCTGATGTGTTGAGATTCTCAAAAAAAAAAAAATCTGGCCTTAAGATCAGCGATAAATCCTTTCAAGCCAAGTGTGGTAACTCACACCTGTAACCCCAGGAGGCTCAGGTAAGAGGCAGTAGTACTACCATACATTCAAAGGCAACTTCAGATAACTAAGTGTTATGTAATAAATCGAGAGCTACAGAGTAATAATATGTTTCAAAAAAGTCAATCAACCAATCAATTGATCAATCAACCAATCAATTGATCAATCAACCAATGAAACTATTTGCTTTATGCATAGAATTGGGATTGTTTGATTCAATAACTATCTTGGTAATAAGAAGTTCTGAAAACCAGAATCCAACAGAGAAAGTTAGTAAATAGAAGGTTTGAACTGATGGCTTTTCTTTCTATTTATCTCTCAAAGAAATGCAAAACAATAAAAAATGTTCTTGTACCAAGGAACTTTAGGGGGGCAATGCTATCACTGTTATATTGGTTGTGTTGAGAATCAGAATATAATCACATGCTAGTGTGGCCACACTTGTGGCCAGTGCTTAGCAAGAACAGAGGGTGGTAGAAGCCATCCACAGCAATAGGCCCTTGAGAACCTCAGACAGTGAAGCCATTAATGAATTTGTTCAGCAGTTTTCCAGAGCAAGCTTTAATGAACAAATGCAAGGTCCAAATGCCCTGAAAATAAATATCTTACCCTAAATTTTTCCGACTGAGGCCATAGTAGTTTCTGTCAATTCAGTAGTGCTGAGAGTAAAAGGAATCAGGGGAGCTAGCTAGCCTAATGCTTTGAGTAAGATAAGCGTTCTCATTTCTGAAATTCAGGTTTAATCTTAAGACTCCATTCTAGCAGTGCTGGAACCTAGCACCCAAGTGGGAGGCATTTACCTCTTCAGTATGAGTTCCTTGAGGCTTAGATGGTTGTCACTTCAAGAGTGAGCTGTAATACAGCAAGGCTATCCTCAGGGAGCTTTTCTACACATTGTTACTATCTCATGCCGTCTTCCAAGTCATAGCACAGCAGGAAATCATGGCCCAATGTGACTGCCTGGTCTTGAAGTTCTAGATCTCCAGAAATGTGAACCAAAATCAACCTCGTGATAAATGACTGTGTCTTGGACATTCTGTCATAACAACAGAGAACGGGCCAAGATGTGGTGTGACCTAGAAGACAGAAAGGAACAATGGCTCCAGGACTAGAAACAGTGTTGGGTCTGATGAGGAGGAGAAGTGAGCAGAGAACTCTGGGTAGAGAAATGAGAGGAGGAATGTGACAGCAATGCTACCCATAACATGTTTTCACACTTTTCTCCATTCAAATGTCCCTAGTTTAGTGACACCTTCAAAGCATGTGGTTCAGATAAACAAGATTAAAAAAAAAACTTTAAAAAAACCTTTAACAATGCAGCTGAAGCTCCTAGGGACTGAAATGACTCTTTACAATCAATCACATCTGATAATTTGATACAAGCTACAGTCACACACTGCCGTGTGACAGTTCCAGCCACTTTCATGTATTTTGAAAAATTCTGTGTCTTTACAGTGTTCATGTGTTTAACTGGTATCACCAGGTACTATCATTAGGCTAATTTCCATTTCGAAAGAGGGAAACCAAATGTCTGAATTTATCTCATACAGCCAAACCACACCGGTGGGCTGGTAACCATGAGAGCTGAGCTTAAACCTTCTCTTTCCCTTACCCCAAATGATGGGTGGCCTGTTAAGAGTGACAGATCAAAACCCAAATAACTCTTACCCTTTCCCATTTAAATTTGTCACATGGAGAAGACAACTTAATACTGCCTCCGTGGTAGGCTCCCAGCCTACTTCATATCCAACTCTAGAAGCTGCTTAAGACTCCAATTGTCTTTTTTGAATATACTTCATTGGTCAAAGAGTCATGAGCCAATGTTCCGGGACAGCAAATTAAATATACATCTGCTTATTGTGCCAAAGAGGAGTCTCTTTGATTTTTTTTTGAGTGAGAGACCATAAGAGAAACGAGAGAAGGCTTGATAGATGGTGGGAGAGATTGGGGGAAGGGGAAGCTGAGTGAGGGTTCCAGGAATATGGATAAACTTGGAGGAATGCCCAGAATGTGGAATGGGAGCTAGGGAGTGAGACAGAGAGAAAATAAGGGAGGTGATAAAGACAGACTCAAAGTATAAGGAGGCCTTGAATGTCAGGACAGGAAGCCTGAAATTGATGGTAGAGGGATAGAGAAGACAGAAAGTTTCAGGGAAAAGGGGAATCATGCTATCAAGGGAACCCTGGAGACTTATCTTGGGCATAGGAGTCTGAGTTGGCTGGGGCTTAGGGGAAGGAAATACTCCGAGGGAAAAGGAGATTTCCAGCTCTCCTGTGCCTCACACATAGACAAATAAAGCACAATAAGGACCATAATGAGGAAATAAATGTCATAAAAATGTTTGATAGCAGATGGGACATACAAACATGAAGAGACGCCAGTAGCCTCCAGCCAAGAGCAACAAGGGAAAGACTTTAGTCTACATGACCTCAAAGCTCGGCTCCAAGTTGTATATTCTGATTTCTCCACTTTGGTTCAATTGAATTCCAATGGCATTTTCCAGGCCCTGCCTGTGTAGAAAACACACCACTGAATACAGAACTGCATCCCTAACTCTAAAGAAGATACATTGGTGTTTGGGAAAATAGTCCTAAAATTACAGGGAATGTCAGAGTCAGCAAGCGCCCTGCAAGATTTTACATGTAATGAAAGCCTTAGAGGAAGGGTAGGACATTTGAGGAATCATTGAAGGTTATGGTTTTAGGGATAGGCAGGGAAAGCTATTGGAATGTTTTAGGTAGAGGAAAGCACAAGTCTCAAGGGTAAAGAAAATGCTCTAGAAGCCTGGAGGCGTGGCTCCTGAAGGCTACAGAGAGATGTGAAGTAGACACAGGGGGATCAAGACAAGCTCGTGGGTCAGTGAGTCTGTCAGGCACAGTGGCAAACAACAAATAGGCTCTGTCCTTGGTACGCGGAAGGGAAGGACTGACACACAAAACTGTCCGCCAAGCTCCACATGCACACCTTGGCACTGACTTCAGACCCATATTCTCATACATGGATGCATGCACATGAAACCTGGCTTATTTTGAGCTGACAGAAATGATGAATGGGATGCTACAGCCCCCATCTGGTAGTCTATGAGAGGAAAAACGAGCAGCAACTTCTCCTACAGTGGGCCAGACTCCATCTTAGCTGACTTGAGTAGCATTTCCCTGTGACTTTGAAGAGTTGAGTTTTTGTTTGTTAGCAATATACATGACAAGGAAGGTATGTGGGCCGATGTGATTCAAGAGCATCTCTCAGTTAAGAACAGGAAGGAAGACAGATCTTTTCTATTCCAAGACTCTAATTTCTACCAACAAGCAGATAGAAGTAGGGAAGACCCACAGCCAAGACAGGAGACTAACTTAAATGACATACAGGTTGCTGTCCTGATCAGGGTATCTAGTTAATTAATGGATTCCAGCCCCAAAGGGAAATGGTGAGGCTATAGCAGATGTTCTTCTTCTTTTTTTTAAAGCCACTAAGTTTGAAGTAATTTGTTTCTCTGCCACAGAAAACTAATATTGTCAGCTCTCAGAATAAGGTGGAGCTCTGAGAAATGTTGGGGGTTAGTAGAAGAAAAGACAGAAAGAAATATTTGCTTAGGTTGGAACAAGAAGACATCATGTTAATGTAAAATCTATATCCTGGGTGGAGTCTGGCTTGCGTTCCAGCTAAATGAAATTCTCACCAGGCAAGGCAACACTTAGGGAAGCCTAGTGAGCTGCCGTATCATGGACAAATGCTAAGATTGTTTGAGGAGCAAGCAGAGAGTGAAGACAAAAGGGAAGGTGAGGTATGTGTACTGTCCCCCTGAAAGTTGTCTGCCATTGTGGCTGTCCATTTAATCCCACTGCTGTGATGTGCTATGTAGCGACTCTGCTCTTTTCCTAGTTGCTGAAGCCTGATAAGTGTTAGGAAACAGAAAGCAAGAAGAAGAGATGAATCATAAGTAGCTGCTATAGGGCTACCACAAAATTCTGTACGTTTGAAGTAGAGGCTAGAAGCCACCTTCTCCAAACTCCATGATTTATGACTTTTAAAATAGGATTTATGTGTGTGTTTACTTAAATAAATTTAATAACAGATCTCTCACTGATAGATGAAGATTGCCATTCAGGAAAAGAATTTCTTAGGCATAGTTATAACTTAGTTGAATTCTGATTTTTAGAGATGATAGGCACCTTTATCATTACCAATTTAAAGTATGAGAAATACTTTATACTCAGGAGGCAGAGACATGACGATTCCCAAGTTCAAAAGCTTTCCTGGGTATCAGTTAGTTACAGCTTTGATGATTTGGTAAGAGCAAATCTTTCAGAAATTTTTAAGTGCAACCACGAGGCTAGAGTGCAGCATAGCTCGGTGGTTGAGAGAGCGTTTACCCAGCTATGAAAGGCCGTATGTTTAATCCACAGTGTAGGTGGTGGGAAAGGAGTAAAGAACAATGGCAATGGGTTTTTTATCCTACTGCACATTCTGGCTTTGGGGGAGCCTAGGCAGTTTGGATGCTCACCTTACTAAACCTGGATGGAGGTGGGCGGTCCTTGGACTTCCCACAGGTCAGGGAACCCTGATAACTCTTCAAGCTGATGAGGGAGAGGGACTTGATGGGGGAGGGGGAGGGAAATGGGAGGCGGTGGCGGGGAGGGGGCAGAAATCCTTAATAAATAAATAAATTAAAAAAAAAGAAACTACAAAAAAAAAAGAAAGAAAAAATGGCACATGAGAGTACTGAGAGAAAAGTGTACGATGTTAGGGTTAAGGATTTTCCTTGACTCAGAACATTCAAAACAATTTATCAAGCAGCATGGACACGCAGAAACAATTCCCTAGATTGGAATGTAGCAGCCGGTCCAGATCGACAGACACCCACCCATCCTACACAGATGGACATATTGGACACTGAGGTGTAGAGAAGTGATGCTTCAAAATAAAGCAAGTTCCCCCAAACCAAGATGGGTAAACGGGGCCCCTTGCACCTGGCTGTCAGTTCTGTCAAAGGCTTCATCTTCTAGCAAATGACAAATGGCTACTCTCACAACAACTTCTCTGAGAGGCATTCCTGGGAAAGAGTATCAAAACCACAATCAAAAGATCATGTAGCTTCCCATGTCTACAGTGAGTCGTTCATGTGTGGGCTTTGGCCAGAAGTCCAAATCCTTACATGGACCCTTGATTGGCTAGTGCTCAGAATGACTTCACTGTCCTTGACATGTGAGGAAGAAGGACATGTACCTGTGACAGGCACCGTTTCGTGAAAGTGGCCATTCCAGTGATTGTTAGCAAGTTAAAAAAATACGACAACAATTACTACTTAAGCTGCCTTTGGTGGAATATATTTTATTTATAATTGGAAACAAATGTATCCTGAACTCTGTGGCTGTTTTCAAACCTCATGGCTCTAACTCTTATCTTATTATTTTTCCATTAATTAAAAAAACATGAGCTGGGATTTATTTGCAATTATTCAATGGGGGATTTGAAACAGACTGTGTTGTGTAGTGTTTGCCCTGCAGCACCAGCTCATGTGGGCCATTGTTATTTTTGTCATAAACTCCTCTGATGCACTACGTTAGCGAGAAACGATATAAATGCGCTTTGGCTTCTACTATTTAAAAAGAAGAAACATTTAGGCTCATCAAACACTTCCCTTCCGTTGGTGTAACAGGAAGGCTCCCAGTAACTATGGCCAGCTGACCATTTTAATCCTAGCAACTTTAAGAAGACTCAGCCTCTGTTTGTCATTAAGTAGAGTGTCGAGGCTTTGAACTGCTGGGAGTATCATGTCTGTTTTAAACGACTTGCAGGCATCAAAGGTCCATGGAATTCTATTTTTTGCCTTATATTATGTTTTATCACAATATACGGGGACTATTTTTTTTAGAAAGATACTCTATAATTGCATAATTTGATGAATACCATTCAGGGCCTAAACATGGATAGACAAGGCCTATCTGAACCCAATCCCTAGTTAGATGTGATAGCTGAGAGTTACTTCATATTCCTGGATCTGAATTTTGCCATCTGTTAATAAATTCTAAGAGCAGGCCTGATCCTATTGCCTTTTGAGGCAATAGAGTACAGCAGTAGGTAAGTTTAGAATTTTATAATGATGTATGTTTATATCACTTTATAATAAGTTATAACAATGGTCCTTGTGGTCAGTACAATGACAACAGATGTCTTATTATTGATCTGTGTGGCTTACCCTTATAACAAGAATCAAAGATGTCAGGTGCTTAACAAGATTTCTTTGGGTTGGTTTATGGTGTGAAGCTTTATTGATTAGCATTTAAAATGAATATGCAGAAACTAAACTCAACCTAGCTATGGAGGACTCATATATCTTGGAGGGAAGTGCCTAGTCTTTACAATGATGAGATGCTGGCGTACCTTCTATGGAGTGATCTCTAAACATCTTTCCCCATATGCCCTTCTCCTGGCCTTCTTAACTGTTACCGAGATCAGCTAAGGCCTGCCTTTGCTGCTGCTTTGTCTTTCTTGCCACTACCCTTCTTATTGCACACTGAAGGAACATCCTTGAGTTTCTTGAGTTTTAGCTAAGCACAATGCAAAACTCTTGATAATTTTTAGCTAATCACAAATATAAAACATATATAGAAGACAGTGAATGAAATGCCTTGATCCTCAGGACCCACAGGGTAGAAAGGGCGACTAGACTCCAGCAAGATGTCCTTTGACTGCCATGTATGAATTGTGATGTAAGCCCCCTGCCTTCCTCATAAAGTAAAATGTTACAAAATTAAAACATGCATCTTCCAGCCGGGCAATGGTGGCGCACGCCTTTAATCCTAGCACTCGGACTCAGGAGGCAGAGGCAGGCGGATCTCTGTGAGTTCGAGACCAGCCTGGTCTATACAGAGCTAGTTCCAGGACAGGCTCCAAAGCCACAGAAAAACCCTGTCTCGAAAAACCAAAAAAAAAAAAAAATGCATCTTCCAGTTGGCTCAGTGTGTTCACTTCAGGAACTCTGAATATTGTGATATAAGAATTCCACACCTGCTTTCTCTGCAAACAATGAGCAGATCTTGCCTGTTTTATTTCTGTAACATCTAAAGTCAGTCATCTGTTTGGAGACTATGTACTATTGAAAGTATTTAGGATCATCTATGTCTGACAGAACTTCCTGAGAGGATATGAATGTTCTATATTTATGCTGTCCAATCCAAAACCCGTTTGCACAGTGACCTTTGATCACCTGAGCTATGATCAGGCTGGAGAGGTGGTTTAGCAGATAAAGGTACTTGTTGCCTAGATGGATGACCTGAGTTCAGTTCTTCAGGCACACATAGTGGAAGGAGAGAATCAGATAGAGTTGTTCTTTGGCTTCCAATTTCAGTGGCATATGCATAAAACCACATACATGAATATATGCATAAAAATAATAAATAAATGTGATAAAGATTTAGAAGTATGATACCGGTGCTACTATGTAGTTCAAATAACTATTACAATTAAGTTAGATATAGTATGTGGATAATGTCTATCACACTAGATAGCACAGATTCAGATAAAGAAAGAGAGCCACAATACTTTGAAGAAACGGTTCTCAAGTTTTAGAACATGGGGTAGTTACAAACCACACAGAGTGACATTTTGGATGTGAGATGATGTCATCCTGCCTACATTTCCTCCTTATATGAGGTTGGCCACGGAAGTTAGAAGACACCAGCACAAGTAGCTTCTGCTTTCTCATTCTGATTGTATATATTCTTAAGCGACTGGCATGCTCTGGTTGGTTCCCGTAAGAAGGATCCTTTCTTGGCAAAAGGAAACTTGGGAATAGAATCAAATTAAGTGATGAGGGATGGGGAGTGAGTGAGCTCCTTAGGGTCGGCTAAAGTGGCTGTCCTAACATGAGGCAATGTAAGGCCCCTCTCCAGGGTGGAGTCATCTTGTCTTTAGCCCAGTCATTCCTACCAGGCCAGGGAAGATACAGGGCAGCCAGGGAGACAGAGCATGTCTGTGTCTGGATGGAAAGAGATCACTACGGGGTCACCCGCTGGAACAAGCTGAAACTGAGCACAGCTGGAGGTCACACTCCATGCTTTCCAGATGCCTCCCTGGAACGAGCTCCCCTTGCCTCTCTACAAAGGAGGTGCCTGAAATAGAAATGAAATCCTCACAGCTCCACAGCCATGGAAGCGTGGCTTTTCCAGAGCCAGAATATTAGTGGTGTTCACGAAGGAGAGCCCGAGGGGTCTTCACCTATAGGGATCCTCACCATCACCTAGGGACCCGGTCCAATGGTTCTCAGATCAGATACCAGTTTGGGGTATTTATTTTACAGAACGATGAACCATAGCATTCATTAAAATGCCAATGAAGTAAGTGTAAGTCAAAACAAGATTCCTGCGTTTTGTTCTTCTTCACTCCCCGCTTGTTCCGTCTCACATCAAGAACCCGACACCAGGGAAACAAGAATAAAATGCTCCAGATCATAAGTAGACTCTGTGGCAGAGCAAGGCAATTACAGGGCAGAAGGCCTAGAAGAGCCGAGAATTACCCTTTAAAGAGCTTATTCTCTGTGTCCAAATTGTCACCAGCCGTGTTGGAAACGATTGTTCTGTGCCATATTTAAATACTGCGTCAACAGAGGGCTTTCTCTCGTTACCATAACATTTAATGAGAAATTTGGTGCTGTTTATTTCAAGCCCAGAGTGGCAGTAGATCTTCCTGATTCAGTAGGATGACCTCCTCAAAAATAGAGTTTCCAGGGAGCTGGAACACGAGCACAAATGACCTACCCACACTTAGGCAACCCAAATGCTATTTTCAGGGTAAGCGGACTATGTTTGTCCATTCATTTAAGTACCTTAAGGTAATTATGTGTCTAAGACAACAAGCTAATTAATTTAGAAATACTCGTTTTGCGGTAAGCATGATAGGACAGCCACATAGTATCACACCTGTGAAATGCCTGCGTTAAATCAATCAGCCCACAACCCAGCACAGATGGAGACCCCACCCTTATCTGACAGGATATTGATAGTTGATGACTTCTGGGGGAGAGAGGCAATTTTCTTTAAGGGTGCAGTCTCTGGTATCTTGACCATGCATGCTCCAGTCGATGGCTTCATACCCCATGAATACTGGGGTGGCATAAACTGGACTCAGTATGCAGTTGTAATAATAATATGGCATAAAGTTAGGGGAGGGGAGGAGATGGAGGGAAGGTCATAGAGGAGTTTTGATAATGAGTGGAGAGAGTGACAAGATCAAAATAAATTATATGCATGTATGAAATTCTCAAGAGATTAAAAACACTGTATTAAAAATAGTCTCTTTGAAGCGATATATTAAAAGTTAACCAGAACTGGAACTTTGCAGTCAAATTTTAATGTAATTTGTTTCAACAAAGGTGTCCTTACACACGGTATGAACTAAGGAACCATGGTGACTGCGTTTTCCTGGTTTGAGAATGAAGAAATGAAGTACAATAGACTTGCTCTGAATAAAACCATTGTTTTCAACACTTCTCATATAAAGAAATATGGTGGTATTTATTGGTAAAGACTCTATTTCACAGTCTGAAACTACAGGTTTTCCATGCATCCTCTCCAAGAGCACTGCCTCTTCAGAGGAGTGTGAGGGGTTCTGACTCTGAGCTTCACAGGGTACAGGAATGATCATTTTCAGTGACATTAGTGGCATCTGTGTGTAGGTGGGCAAGAGTTAGAAGATCATCATCAAAGCTGATGGCACCAGCCACCCATTCCAGAAGGAAGGCGGTCTTGGCATTGACTGGATCTTGTTCAGCCAACTACATGACAAACTGGCTGTTTCATCCCGGGTCCCAGTTGGGGCAAATGATCAGTGCAACATTCCTAGTTCATTTAAAATGAAGACACTATTTATTACGCTCTCCATTTTGTTTATTCTCATTGGACTTTTTCATAAATAAAAACAAAAGTGAGGACTGTAGAATTATGAGTATTTGAGACGTCTATGTTGGGGGCATACCAGTTGCGCTACATCAGGATTTTCCTCAAAGACCTTAATTAAATTCTAGGCCAAGTAATGCCCGAGGGAATAAGACCACACACTGCATTTGCAAATGTGCTTTAGGGGGGTGATGAATTGCCTCCTTATAGGAGCTCAATTTTTAAAGGCATCTCAGTTCTGTATGACTTATTTAGCTAGCTATAGAGCGTTCAGTCAACAGAGCTCAGGAAGTCTCCTTCAGTCTATGTATGTACAGGTAAATAGATAAGCAGCTTGTGCCATTTTAGGAGGCAGAGAATACATCTTCTCTAGAGGACTGTGGGGTTGCTTGCCAAGAGTGATGCTCCCGTCTTTAAGCAACACTAGCAGAAGATACAGGGACAGCTGAGACACTACCTGCTGGAATGAGGAGTGTTCTAGGGAAACACATTCAGACCTTGTTTAGGAATATTC
Source organism: Microtus ochrogaster (assembly GCF_000317375.1). Taxonomy (NCBI): domain Eukaryota; kingdom Metazoa; phylum Chordata; class Mammalia; order Rodentia; family Cricetidae; genus Microtus; species Microtus ochrogaster. The sequence goes on from NC_022029.1 coordinate 18,455,838, forward strand.
ATAGGACTGAGTATCTCAGATGTATAGGAAGTCTAAGTAACTGATTGCAATTATCCTTGCAGAGTAATTATGATTTCCTCTAGTCGAAGGTTCTTTCTATTGTGACCTTTCTATTGAAGGATTCTTCCGTGCTATGAAACTACAGATACCTGCATTTCATCTTAACACTCCTGCTGTCATCAATTCTTCATTGTAAGTAGTTATGTAGGTGGTTGTTTCCCGGAGAGAAACTTTGGCTGTGGTCTAGGGATCATAATCATAGGTATGCTGATTGCTGAAGAGAGGGAGAAAAGATTCTACTCTTAAGGTCAGGAAAGACAATAGAAGAGGAAAACTCTGCATATTAGCCACTTGAAAATATAAGGATGGAATTCCTACATATGTTGGGTGTTGGATCTCAGGTTTGAAGAATCACCCAGAAACACATAGATTGGAGATGGACTTGAGTCCTAGGAACATAAGACTTAACATAGTGGACTTTTCTATTAATATGGTTTACTTTTTTCAGATGACAACTAAAGATATTAGGAACAGACAATTCTGACTCCTCCTTCATCCAAGGAAAGCTGTAACTAGGCCTGAATTTCAAGTGCGCCCTACTTGCTGACAGACATATGCATTTCTTGAAATAGAAACACATTGCAACGTCTACTAAATTTCCCTAGCAAAAGGCTGGTTTTGGAGGTTTGAAATGATGTGGTCAGGACAATAAGATGTGCTCATGGAATGTCATAAAATGTAAAATCTGGAAGATGGTATTTTATAGATGCCCTAAGGATCTCTTGGCCCAGCAACATCAGGATGACAGTTTGTTTTTCCTTATCTCAGAGGAGGTCTTCAAAAAAATAATGCTTAACACAGGTCTCAGTGGACCAGTTCTTTCAACCACAGGATCTTGAGGTTTTTGACAGCACTGATTAAATTTTTAGAAAGAACAGTTCTCTGTGTTGGCTCAGTAAGATGACCAATTATTTTAGTTAGGCAGTATTTGATAAGCACCTATTCTTAAGGGATAAGAAAGTTAAACATGCAAACATGCTTTGTTCTGAGCACAAAGCCCTTGAGACTCAGATGTCTTCTAGAGAGCATAGTCAACCATTGACCTGAAAGACAACACACATACAAAAAAAATCTTCTTGAAGAGAAAATTAGTCAAATCAGGGGTAACAGAAGCACAAATTGTAGGTTCTTTAAAATAGGGTTTATAAATATCCTATAATGTGAGAAATGTTTTTACAGGGTCAGAATTGTGAGGAAATCATTTCCTAATGTCATGATTAAAGAGATTTATTGTCTGAGAAGTCAAGTTGTAATGTGAGGAATTGGATAGGATACCAACTTTAACGTTCTGAACCTAGGAGTGTCTTTCTTTTCTATTTGCCCCCTCCTCTTCCTATTGCCATCCTGAGTTACCCTTAATAGTTGTCAGTTTTCTGTGCAAAGTCATCCTTTGAAAAAACTCTCCTGAAGCACATAGGAAGTCGTCATTTGGTTGCACATGACCTATTGACCGTTGTGCACCCTCAGTTGGAAATATGGTGGTTTGACTAGGTAACACATATGATATTAAACAGTAAGAGTTAATATGTGACTGAAATGTTCTAGTCTCTGTTTCCAGTATGAGTATTTCCATATCCATAATATAGCTGAGGTTTCATCGTTTCTCTCTTCCATAATTCCGGGTTGCTGTGTCTTTCCCAGTATGACCATTCGCTGTGCTAGTGCCCAGGGTAGTATGTGCATCATGTGTGGGTGGAAACAATGCTACTTTTGGACTCTTGTGATAGACACTTGGCAGGAGAGAAGAGTCTGAATGACACTGCTAGAGTGGGAAACTGTGGGAAAGTCTTATATCATGAACTCTGCTGAGATCTAAGCTCTCTAAGGAATGATATTTTATTGTATTTGAGGCTCTAGAATACAGGTTTGCTATGAAAAGAAAAGCACTGGCTATTCTATTTGTCATTCATTTTGGTCAGTATTTTGAGTCTTATTTGTAAAAAAAAAATAAGATTGACATGTAACGAGCCATTTATACAATGCTTGTCTATATAGTGTATATATATAGTATACACTATATAGACATACACTAGCAACAGATTATATATGTATATATAATAGTTTAAGCTGTTTAACTTTCTGTTTGAGAGTATATGTGTAGAATTTATTCTGCATTCTGTAAAAAGACAGACCTTCCCCAAGGCTTTTCTCCATTACCAGGCTCAAGCGAGTTATAAAGCATAAATTCAAAGCAAAAGCAGACAAAGGGCAAATAAGGGACGCTAATGGGGCCCACACTGGGGAGGCAATGTGCTCATGATTCCTGGACTGAGCATTATAACAAAAGCTGCTATTCTCAAATATCCCTGCAGCTCCCACAGCGACTTAGCCTTGCACTCATCCTCTGGACCCAGCACTGAGCCCTAAAATTGCTTGCATTTTAGAGGCATTTCTTCTGTGAGAACAAAGCTCATTGGTCCTTCTTTCATTCACGTTCTCCTTCTTATTTTATGACTTGCCAGCACCCCCTTAGGCAGGTCCCACACAGTCCTGGCAGTTACAAACTACTGCAGAATTCACCTGCTTTTTGTTTCAGTTTGGGTCAGGTCCAGGAAGACCCTTTTTATTCATAACGTTGGGTTGTCATGCACTTCATAAAGTGGGAATACCTGGAGTCATAGCAAAGTCATTCCAGGAAAGTAAGAAGAGGGTTACATTCTTTTGCCAGATTTTTTTTATTGAATTGTGGAGGGCCAGGTGTCAGAAATTAATTTAAAAAAAAACAAACAAACAGGTGATTGCACTTGGGAGAAGTCCTTGGTGTGAGAATCAAGCAGATATGGAGGCGGGAGACAAGAGTGCCCCTAACAAACAGTTTGCCTGCAGGGAGTGTTCTAAATGGAATGAGAACTAGAGAGGAATAACCCAGGGTTTGACAAGCCCAGAAAGAGGTAGACAAATCGGGAAAAAGCCACTACATAGGCAACATTCCTCAGCTGTGTTATGTAATGAGCTCAGTACCCCGAATCCACAGGTAAAAGGTACAGACTATGTAAAAAATCACTCCCATCTCTCTCTCTCACTTACTGGGTTTGTTGTTCGTTTTGAAACAGACACGGGTCACTTAGTAATGGAACCAGATCCTGAGAAATGGGTATTAGGTGATTTTATTGCTACGTGAACATTGTGCATAAACCGAGATGATCTAGGACCACCACTTCAAGTGGTCTTAACGTAATTAAAAGATACAGAAAACACAATGACAGTGGTGTAGCATAGCACACAAATTTGCCGTGAACATTGCCTTTTTAATTTGTGAGGAAATGTGTGCTTTAAAATAGTAACAGGTCCATTTGGACTTGAGTTTTGTGCATGGTAATGCTGGAGTACTACACAGCAGAAAAAAATAACGCCATCTTGAATTTTGCAGGAAAATGGATGGAGCTAGAAAACATTATTTTGAGTGAGGTAACACAGACACAGAAAGACAATTATCACATGTACTCACTCATAAGTGGTTTTTAAATATAAAGCAAAGAAAACCAGCCTACAAATCACAACCACAAAGAACTTAGACAACAATGAAGACACTAAGAGAGACTTTACATAGATTTTATCTACATGGGAAGTAGAAAAAAAGACAAGATCTTCTGAGTAAACTGGGAACATGGGGATCTTAGCGGAGGGTTGAAGGGGGGAGGAGAGGGCAGGAAGGAGAGCAGAGAAAAATATAGAGCTCAATAAAAATCAATAAAAAATAGTAACAGGTATTGAGTAGTGAAACATACATTACTATCATGACCATTTAGTTTCTTTAATTCTGTATGCTGCACATGATTGCATGTGCCATTTTTCAGGGATTGACATGGTAGAGTTCGTTTGGTTTTTGTAACAGAACCACTACAAAATGTTGGAGAGGTGTACCTGGACATTTCTCTTCCTCCTGCCAGTTACTGGATACACACTCAGAGGGCTTAATTATAATTGTTTGGTCAATGGCTCAGCCTTATTTCTGGCTGTTGCATTTAAATGAACCCATTGCTATTGTCCTATATTTTACCACAATGTTTGTGGCTTGTTACCTCACATACTTGCTTCCCCCATAGTTGCTGGCATCTCTCTGATTCCAACTTCTTTCTCCCTGTCCCTTGGATTTCCTGCCTAGCTCTATTCTGCTCTGCTATAGGCCAAAGCAGCTTTACTTATCAACCAATAGTAGTAACATATATTCCCAGTGTACAGAAGGATATCACACATTAGTGAGGCATTTGCACTATCATGCTATAATAGTTGTGATGTGGGAGTCATTTCTTTCGAATCTGTTGCTTTCATTGGTTAATTAATAAAGAAACTGCCTAGGCCCATTTGATAGGCCAACCCTTAGGTGGGTGGAGTAAACAGAACAGAATGCTGGGAAAAAGAAGCTGAGTCAGAGAGTCGCCATGATTCTCCCACTCCAGACAGACACAGGTTAAGATCTTCCCTGGTAAGCCACCTCGTGGGTTACACAGATTATTAAAAATGGGTTAAATCAATATGTAAGAGCTAGCCAATAAGAGGCTGGAACTAATGGGCCAAGCAGTGTTTAAAAGAATACAGTTTCCGTGTAATTATTTCGGGGCATAAGCTAGCCATGTGGGCGGCCGGATGCCGGGGACGCAGCCCACCGTTCCACACTACATAGTTGTCAATAACCGATAGGTAATTTTCATTTAATTATATTCTTACATGGTCACCACTGGGGTATATAAACCATTGTTGACCTCAATGTAGTATATATTACTATGGAGAGGGAGAAAGAGAAAGAAGAAGGTGAGAAGGAAAGGCCAAGGGACAGAGAGTAGAGTGAAGATGTGTTTACTAGTCTTGTTTGCATATAAAAGGATGAGAATAGTCTCTTTCCATTACTGATCATTTTCTATGGGCACCTAGCAATTCCTTCTTGATAAGCAATCACACAGAGCCTTGAGCCAGGATGCTACTTTAAAGAAGCCAGGAAAGAACCTCACTCATGATCAGTCTTTTCCCTCCATTTTAGTGGAATCCACTGAAGTTAAGGCATTTGATTTGAACAACATGGCAGCATGCTCTTCTCCCATGAGTCACAAGTGCTGAATTATTGGAGAGATACTCAGACAGAAGTAGCCACTATTGACTTCATTAGCTCCCAGGGAGATGAGCTTCTTGGTCTATCAAGTTTAGTAACAGGCCCCAATCCCTCAGCAATTGCCTACAAAAGATGTCTCCCTGAAGAATAAAGATGCTTCTGGATGAAACATAGTTTCACTGAGAAGTGATGTCACACCAAAGAAGGCCTGACCCCCCCCCCCCCTTTTTTGAATGAAAACCAAACCATGGTTTTTGGAGGTTGTATTCCTGTGTGACTAGAAGAGAAACAGAAAGCCAGCTGCAGGTGTGGGCATTCTCTCCTCTGCCATAGGCCTTCTGGAGAAGGCTGTGTTTTCTGAGAAAAGTCTAATGAAAAGGGCTCAGGCTCAGGCAGACGCCCCACTGTGCAGGCAGATTGCGTCCAAGAAGCGATTCATTTTTAGTTTAACAACCGTGCATTTGGTCCCCACACAATTTATCTTCATGCAAAATCACATACCTGTGTGCCAGATGTGCACAGCTGCATGTGAGCAACTGCTGATCTATCTGCCTCACATGCCAAGTGGCTATTTCTTTAAATTAGGGTGGGTTGGGATTTGGGTCGTGTGAAAATTTCATTTTGAAACCAGAAACCGAGCCACCCCTGGCTATACTGGGGTTTGAACATAGCATGATGATGAACCAAGGTTGAGTTAGTGTTTCCAGGACCCCCCAGAAACTCACCTTTTCATGACCTCTGGAATTCAGCTACATTCTGGGTCTGGAGAAGCTGACCTATCTGGAGATCAGGTCCTGCCAAAGTGTGCGGCCCTTGTAAATGCTTGTGGTGAAACTGAAAAACCTCTGCCCAGCCCTTGGGAGAACTTGAAGCAAAATAGAACCTGACATTTCAGTTGTGTTTCAGTTTTTACTCTGGACTCAGAAGAGGGAAGACCACAAAATACCAAAGGAGGCCTAGAAAGCCAGCAGTGGGGGCATTGCAATCCATCTCAGACCAAGAAACCAAGGTGATGAGAGGCTCGCTCCTCTGGAAACCACCTCCCGGCATGCCTGAGAGATCCATGGCAGGATACATAGGCACTGCCTCTTGGGTCTTGTCTCTCTCTCTTTTCATAGCCAAAGGCACTCATAATAAAAAAGAGCTTCAGATGCCCTATGGCAGATCATGACTTATGTATTGGATGTCTAATAATGGCACATGCCAACTGAGTGCCAGGAACAGGGATGAAGTGTTGATACATGATAGGTGCACAGTACATGTTTGGTGCTGATGAGATTCTTGAAGCCTGATCGTGTTCTTGGGAACTACCAGATGCGTGGGCCCATGCATAAAATCTGCTCATTCTCATGCTCAAAGAGTTGAGTGATATTATTTTCTCAAGAATGAGAAAACTGCAGCTCCAAGGCGTTATGAAACTTATTTAGAAACTCATGCATCTTATATATGGTAGCCAAAGGCAAGAAGACTGGGACTTCTCTCAACCCTGCTCTTGTTATGCCTCCTTTCTCTTGTCTGTTCAAAAAGGCCAAAGAGAGCTCTGATTGACCTTTCCGGGAGTAAGCTTCATATACATGGTGTGGTCAGTGGGCCATGTCTCTTTACTGGACTTGGATTGAGCCTGGCAGAGTGACCTTCTGGTTGTCACACTTCACATTTCTTTCTGCTTTTCAATGGCCAGGCACTAATAAGCCAGCCCACGCTACGCGGGTTCAAGTTTGCATTTCAACAAAATTTTCCAAAAACCATTAACCAGATGCAATTCAGTTCACATTGTGTCTACATAAGGAATCCAGTCCAAGAAAAGTCAGAGGATGTGCAGTGATGTTCAGCCAGATGAGTGGCTGCTAGCATGGCCTAGGCTCGTCTGAGAACTCTGTGAAGGAACAAGATCTCAATCAATTCTTGAATTCTATCTTTGAATGTGGTCTTGGGAAGACAGCACATGTAATTTAGTCTTCTAACGATGACACCTCAGATCACGAATCACTCACAGGTTGTGACTCCTTCTAGACACCTGCCACACTCAAGGCTGTTTCCTGTTTCTGTTTCAAAGAACCGTTTCAGGCATTGCTCTCCTATGAACCACTTAGCAGAAACAGCCACCACTCTGTGGGGAAAAGGACTCCTCTAGGAATTACATCATTTATTTTTCAACAAAGATTAATTTAATTTTGTTTAGTTTAAAAAAGAGTGTATGATCACAGATTTTGATAACCAAATCGATGGCTTCAGCCCTGGCTTAGCTCTCATCTGGTGAAAGAAATAAAAGCTTTCAAAGGTAATTGGTATATTACTTCTCCCAGGGAAAAAGAAAGGGTAGACTTTCAATTTTCTTAAACATAAAACTTAAAATCCACATATAATAATAAACAAATGGTTTAAGGCATTTTATGCCATAAATGGGCTGCCATTATTTAGTTATGAATTTTTAGGTTTGGGAATTATGGTAAAGCCCAAGGGTCATTATGGAATGTCTGTATATTTGATTTCCAAAGCTCCAGATAGATTTTAATGCGTTCAGAGTTATACCACTGCACTCCCCGAGCTATTTCCATATCCTCAGAGATGTGTCATAATAGTAGGGCCTCCATGTCTTTTACTTAGTGAAAAGTGTGAATAATAGATCCATATATATATATATATATATA
>NC_022029.1:18463695-18480943 GCF_000317375.1 Microtus ochrogaster
ATATATATATATATATATATATATATATATATATATATATGCATTTACTTCTAACATGTGTTCCCACATAGCCGAGTGATTGAACCCAGTACACTTAACAACTTAGGAAGAGATTCATTGAATTTTCCCAGGTCTCTTCATGGCCAGGGTGATTTTGTAAAGAGACCCTAAATGTGAAATAATCAACATGTTAAAGTAATCGAGATGTTTATGATTTGATAACTCTTTGGTGCATTGTTTAACAACATGTTTTCAATTTTCTCTCCTTCAAATCGCTCCAAATAACCCCATGATTTTGGATGATTGATTATGGGAATGCTGCTTTTACTGTACATCCAAGGTAATTTTAAAATTACATCTTCTTTTCATTGTTAGGGAGTAAAATCATTTGCAGGTCTTGACATGATTTATCCGAGAAAGGGAGACAAAGACCCAGTCTTGATCTTCCTCCATCAGAACATTATTACGTGAGCCCACAAGCAAATCAGGAGGCTCACTGGAAGCTGGGTTCTAGTCTCAACATGCTAGATAATCAGGCCGGCAGTTAAAGAAAAGCCACCGACCTCCCGGGTCCCACTTTCTTTCCTTATAAAAACTTACAAGATAATTGAGATCCAAATTTCTTCCCTGGAGATTTTGATTTGTTATGCTAGGGACTGGTTCTGCAAATAGGCATTTTCTACAAAGAACTTGCTGTCTGTAACTCGATCACATTGGAAAACAGGAAGTGAAGTGAGTTCTCATCCCAGGTCTAAATCGTATAACTTCAGAACTAACATCTACAATCGTCTACACTTTATGTATCACTGTTTCATTTTACCAAACAATGGAAAACCCTCCATGTCATATGGCTTGTTTCCATTTCTCTGACTCTGTACTTATATTTTAATTCATGTAGCTTACCTATGGAGCACTCTATGTAATTACAGCATGAATCACACAAATCTATAAACTCCTTGGATTAGCACAGTAGAATTTGATTTTTCTTTCCTTAATGATTTCAATTTATGTGTATGTGGTCATCTACAAGAGTAACAAATGCTTTTAACCGATGATCCACTGCTTCAGTACTGGAGTTGCACTTTATTATATATGAAACATTTTTCCACTTTGTAATGTCATCTAGATCACATAAAGGTTATGTGACAAGAAAGGTAGGTTTGCTCACAGTCTATTGGTTGAAGCTAGTCATCTGATTCAGATCCAACTGGGAAGCTATGAAATGCAAAAGAATGTAGACTTACCTGATGAACTGATGTGTTCAGAATCTGGGTTTCTAGTTTAGGAAACCAAGGCTCATAAAGACTGGTTAAGAGGGAGTCTATGATTACATTTGACAATGGCTATCCAGAAGGAAGGGTGGGAGCCCATATTTCTTTAATTAATAAAAAGGCACAATTTCCAAGAATAAAACTCATTTGTTTGCTTAGAGTACAGAGGATATTATCCAAAATATATTACTAAGAAATTATATCTGTGAAGTTGTCCTTGCCAATGTCTTCATAATTCGAAATCAAAAGGCATCATCTCCCACCAGTAAGATGGTAGATGTTGCTGCCAACATGCCAAGAATTCTGCTAAATCTGACTTCCTATGATCTTTCTAGAGTCCAACCTGCTTACTACATTGAAATAAACTATCACGGTCACAATGTCAATAAAAGCAACCCTTTAGCTTTTAGTATTTAAAGCTTTTCAAAAAACCACCTCTTACTTCACTACCAAATCTGTGAAGTAACATCTTTGTCCATTCACCTGTTTGTAAATAGATACCACTTCTTTCTACTCTTTTGACTTTTGAGAAATTCTTCAATAACGCAAAAAACAAGTTTAAGGTTGTGGGAGGATTCCAAGACCTACGTGAATAGAATTCAGAAAGTTGTGTTTTGAATCGGAGGAATGCTAGCCTGTAGTAAAGCAAGTCAGAACAACAAATCAAAAGAGCAATAGCACTAGAACTAAGTATCACCATGCACATGTCAACTGATGTGATAGATGATGGAGTTTAGGGAAAGGAGTGGTTCCTGATGCTTGTTTGCAGGGTCAGAAAGGGTGTCTGGGGATTGAGAGCATAGTGACTTATTCATAAAAGCTCAGTACTCAAGAGGCTGAGGCAGGGCAGCTGAAATGGGATTGAAGAAAGCTTGGTCCACAGTGGGACTCTGTCTTAAACAAGATAAACAAAACATGGCATTGAGGGGTAGGCGAGAAGATGGGAGCTCTTCTGGTCTGCTGTGATGAGGCATCCTTTGTTAGATCTGAAGTGAACTGGGAGCTGAGTGCCTTCCAGGAGACTGAAGAGCTTGGGAAGGAACATTTGAGAGGTGGGGAATCTTAGTATATAGAAGATACCATAAACAGTTGACTGGAAATTTGGGGTTGAGCTAAAATCCAAGAGCCTAACTATGATACAGAAGATTTTAGGTTTTGCTCTGTACATAGCAGGAGTCATGTGAAGATGCTAATCGGGATGAAGAATGTGATGTGGAAAGAGGGCTCTGGTGTCTGGGAGAGATGGATTGCTGAGACTGCAGTATTGCTGAAGAAATTTCAAGAACTACTTAGCACTGACAGTCGTGTCCCAATGCCCATTGTTCTCCTTCTGTGGGGCATAAGAAAAAAATTAATAGTCATGTGACTGCTAATAATAAATGATATATTTCAGATGAACATAAAGTTGACTTGGCCATATATATAAATCCAAGCTAATGAGACTAAACCCCATGGCTACTATTGTGTAGATTTCTTAAGTAATAGATAGCAAGCAGTAGGTTTTTCTCGTCTTCTTCATCCTAATTAGAACCAAGACGGCAAGCTTACCTACTTAGACTATTTTCACATTTTTTTTTTTTTGTCTATTGAAACAAGGCCTCATTCTGTAGCTTTGGCTGGCCTGGAAATTTCTGTGTAGAGCCGGCTAGCCTAGAATTTCAAGAGAGCCACCTGCCTCTGTGTTCTCAGTGTATGGTTTACGCTGTGTTCCACCACATTCTACCGGGTTAGGTTCTGAAAAGGCTAATTTGATTGTGAGAGGTCAGTTGATTTGTCTTCTTGTTTTTCTGCTCTCATCCCAAACCAGGAGCAACAGTTCTGGGAGTTCACTTACAGGCCTGCATCCTAATTTTGCTCTCATTCTCTAAATACTGCTTTGTTGTGTTAAAAGCTGGAGCTAACTAGTAAACTTTGTTATCACATAGAATTCTTCTTCCCACTTTACTCTATTTTTTTTTTTTTTTTGGTTTTTTCGAGACAGGGTTTCTCTGTGGTTTTGGAGGCTGTCCTGGAACTAGCTCTTGTAGACCAGGCTGGTCTCGAACTCACAGAGATCTGCCTGCCTCTGCCTCCCGAGTGCTGGGATTAAAGGCGTGCGCCACCACCGCCCGGCCCCACTTTACTCTTCTTTCACAAAACTCATGGTTTATTTTAAGAAGTGAGTTTTCCTTCATATCCATATGTGTATTTGCGGTTTGGGGTTTCTGTGTGTGGAGGTATGAATACATGTGTGTATACACACATGTGGGGGACAGTGATTAATTTTGGACATCATTCCTTAGGTGTTATCATCTTGAATTTTGAAAAACAGGTTTCTCACTGACCCAGAGCTTACCAATTAGATGATTCTGGCTGGATACTTGGCACAGGGGATCTTTCTATCTGTTTCGCTAGTGCTATAGTCACAGGCAAATGCCACCAGGTAAAGATATTACTATATTGCATTCTATGCTGCAAGATTCATTTTCTTTATAATTTACATGCACCTGCATGTGTGTGCATAACATGTTCTATGAAAAAGTGTAGTGATTTGTTGCTAACCCATCCTACCTTCTATTGTTTATTTTATTCTTTTATTAAGAAATACTGGTTGGAACCCACTAAAATGATTCCAAAACTTACTGATCATATATTTTTTGACAACAAAATCCTCCAAAAGGGAAAAGAAGTAACTATTTACCAACGCCCCCTCACATTCCTCATAAATAAAAACTACAGGTACAGAAAAAAACTCATTTCACTAGAGGTGCAGCAGCAAATGGGGCTGCTACTTCACACCAGTTTCTTTCGAACTGAGAGACACACTTAAGAGAAGCCCATGGTGGCACTGAGGATGTGGTCACTGAGAGTTATAACCTCCCGCTCTAAATACAACTTGATTTTCCTTGAAGAAAAGAAACCATTTTGCAGGAAATCAAAAGCTCTGCAAGATGGTATATGGTATGATGGTAATCAGTGGGTTATTTCTTTTATACATGATATAATATTTCATCATTATTCTGCTCTGAGGCAGAATGATTTTTGCTTTTATAATTTATGGTATGTTTTTTTTAATTCAGGTACACAAATGAGAAAAAGCACAAACTTAGAGATGCCACATTCAAATCCACAATCTCTAGAGGCAGTGCAGCTTGTATTTGAACCCGTGCCTACCTCAGGCCACAGGTCCTATATCTCAAGTGAACCTTCACTTAAGCACTAATGCCTGTGCTCAAAAGTCAGGAGCTCATGAAGGATGCAGAAGGACTCTTTTGGACAGTTTATGAGATTACGTTGAAGGTGACATGACTATCACTGACTTGGACCATGAAATTAAGAACCACACCTTGAGCTGTCAAAATCCTTGGATGCCAAAAGGGACTTCTTGAATGGAGCCACCATAGCCAAGAACTCTTGTTGAATGAGCAAAGTCTTTTTTTTTTTTTTTAAAATCAGTTTTAAACTTCTCTTATTTCAGGCTAATGTTACTCACAGTTCCATCTAATCTTTAGTAATACAACCACTGTCTTGAAGGAACAGTGGCAGAAAAATGCATATCATGTATCCATCACACAAATCTACTTTTATTAGGGAATGAAGTCAAATTACTCCCAATAAAAAGGTGTTTTGCAACATGACCCAGAAATGTAGAAGTGCCATTTGCTAGCTGTCTCTCTTCTTCCTGTTCCAAGGTCACCTGTACATAGCTGTGACAGCAGAGATAGAATGCCTAGAAGTGGTTTCCATGGCATCAAGAGATGATACTCTAGGAGATGGAAATCTCCCAAAAGCAAAGAGCTGATTGTCAATGTTTGGCCAATATAACATGTTCTACAAATCATTGATCACAAACAAGATGAAGAGCTGCCTTGTGTTCTCCTCTCAAAGCTGGGAGAAAGGGACGAAGAACGACAACAACTAAAGACTAAGATAAGTGGACTAGAAGAAAATGAAATATAAATAAACTACACTTTTTTTTGACTGAACAGAAAAGTTCAATTAAAGGGGGAAAAAGAGAGAGGAGAAATGTAGGATGCTAATTTGAACCATAGCCCCATGTCTAATGCTTTTAGCTGAGGAAAGAAGAGAAAAGCAAAAAGAAATCTGAGTCAGAGGGAAGATGTCATGGTGAGTTTCAATGGGATGGATTCCTTATTAATTCTAAAGAACACGATGCAGCATGGATTTAATTATCCAAGTCAACCCACCCACATTCCTCTGTTGTTCTTCACACACATGCGCTTCTGAGGATGATGAAAGGTGGGTGGGGAGAAAGGCAAACGAGAGAGACATGGGGTGGCTCAGGCCACAGAGAGTGGCCCTGTCCCAAGGCACAATTTCTCGAGCCTTCCCTTCCAAAAGGAGAGTTTCACAGTGCACTTGCACCCAGCACGGGAGCACCTACTCACACAGGTCAACTTGCAGTTGGCCCATTTGCCTTGGCTTCCAGGGCATGTCCATTTAGTCCTATTTACTGTGAAGAAAGTTTCCAGAAATTCTGAGGACTGGAGAAAGAATATTATGGGATCAGGGGGCGGGGTAGATAGGCACTCAAAAATCTCTTACCTGCTTTTAATTTTATATGGCATGTACAACACAACCTTACCAAGATTTTCATGAAAAGTGAATCTCTATGAAAATACCAAGATATTTACATGCATTAGTAATCTGAAAAAATGGGTTTTTTGGAGACTTTCAAATTGTGCTATGAGCAGTATTCTCATCTCTAAACCAGTGAAAAGCTCATATTTCCTCTTTCCTTTGACCAAGACCTCACTGTTTCTTCCTGTTTTCCCATTGTATTTTCAGAGAAAAATATCTCTAGAAGGGTCCAAGTTTCTGAGAGGCTACTACTGCTTACTCTGTCCTTGGCCCATGATGCCTGGCTTTAGACAGACCTCCTCCACAAGGCATCCCACCTGAGAGGGAATCTACTTGCAGAATAAATGGGCCTATGAAGTCACAGATTATCAGGGGTTAGCTCCAGATAGAAACAAGTAAACAAATGAAAGCTCACTGTGGCTTTTCTAAGCAACACAGATATAATATGGGGAACATTGTACTTAGCCTGACTCTGAAAGGCCTTTCCCAGGCATTCATGAATGATGTCATGGGTATACATATTCCATGGGTATATTAGGAGCTGCTACAGCTCCCATTGCATGAAAAAATGGAGATCGGGCAAAGTCCTTCATGACCATGACGTGAGGGATACAGTAAATTTTCTTCAGAATTCTTTAACCAGAACTACACCATGAATTGAAAGATAACTGTTATCCACAGGCTAGAATTGGAAAATCAAGAGGGAAGTGGATGGATGCTGGGAGGAGAGCTCAGACCAGGGAGGGAGCTGGGGGTGTGAGCACATGACCCAGTGCCCATGAGATGATGCTCCTATATTCTACTTCCTCAATCTTCTGAGGAGAACATAGCAACCTAAATTATAGTTTAATCATAGCCTCAAAGGGATATGATTTTAATACCCCAAGTTCCATCCCAGAAGAAAGTATATTTAAAATTTAGCTGGATTCTTAGCATTTACCAACCATGAAGCATTTTAAGGAGTAAACTTTTAAAAAAGATAATTATAGAGTCACATACAAGTAACTATAGGAAATAACATATAAATCTCACACATTCTGTTCTAAGTTTGATTTTGGATATTCCCCCAAAGATTTGTGTGTTTGATATGATAGGTGGTGGACCCTTGCTGAGAAGGAACCTTGTGGGGGATTTTTACATCATTGAAATTGTCTTCAAAGACAGTTGTGAGGCCTAAGACCCTTCTCTTTCCTGGGTTTCCTTCTAGTCTCTGAAGTGAGAATTTTACTGCAAACTGTAGCCTAAGCTGTAACATGTTGCCTTCCAGGGGTCCAAATCAAGATGATCAGTTTGTCATAGAATTTCTGAAGTGTTGAGCCAAAATAATCTTTTTCTTTTATAAGTCAATTACATCCATTCTTTTACATAATAGTAGAAAGCTAAAGTGTTCTTTATCACATTTCCTCCAAAAGCATTTGTAAAAACTGTAATATAATATTCAAATTATAGCATTGACATATCCACCTGTCTGACCAAGACTTCCCCAAGTTACCTGTATTTGTTTCTTCTCTTTCCACCTGCACGCAAAGGTTTAATTTTGCTTACATTGGCTCTTGGTAGCTAGCTGTCTTTTTCCAGGCTTCTGCGGGCCATCAGCTTGAAATGTGTACTTTTCCCCTTTCCAGAAGCATCTTCAATGCTGATCCACCCACACAGAGCTTCAATGTTCGTTTAGCTTCCAATAAAGAGACAATATAGTCTAAGCCTCTGTCAATTCTGTCATCTGCTTTTCTCCAGGAGTCAAGTATGAAATCTGAGAATGCAGTTCATATAGTGCTCAGTCTCAGGTTCCCACCCAGCTGGTATGTGATACACAGTGATTGAAAAGTAGAACAAGGGACAGGACGGATACTTAGCTCAGTTAAGGGCTCTAGTTACACAGCAGAATTTACTCTTCTTCCCCCCGGTTTTTGCTGTCCTAACTTTAAAGCTGTGTCACCCTTAAATAAAAGCTCAAAACCTATTGGCCAATTAGCTATTGTTTGTAAGACTCCAGTGTCATAATTTTGACATTCAAGGACCTCCCCAATATTTCTTCAATGATTCATTTTAGCATTGTTGAAAATTTTCTGCAAATGTCCTGTGTTCCAGGGTCACACAACCATTTATCATTTCCTGGAATACACAATGCAACTTGATAAATGGTTTTGCATTTCATTTCTCACCCCTAAATCCCTGTAATGCTTCTTTTTCCAAACAAAATCTTACCTCAAGTCTTCTCAAATGCTCTGTCCTATGACTACTTTAGAGTAAGGTTCCTGGCAACTCATTTTATGTCCTTGTGATATGGGATAGAAATATCCAGAATTCAAGATAGTCTTTTCAAAAGACCTAAGAGAAGCTCCAAATGCTGGGGGAAAGTATTCTGAAATTCAGGAAATCTTTGGTTGGTGGCAAAAGCAATGGAAATAATGGGAACTTCAATACCAAGATTAAGAACTAGCAGCTGCCGTGCTAGATGGCCACAGGAGATCCAGGAACTGTGCTAATAGCTACCTATTCTGAGCATGGTGAGTTTCTAGAATCTTAAATGCACTGTAGTAAACTTCCGCAGCGATAACAAAATGGGTATCACAGTTTTCAAATGAATCACTACTACTGAGTGGTGACATAGCTTGCTCCAGTAACACTGCTAAGGAATAGTGGCATCTGGATTCACCCCTTCTGTTCATGGTCTTTCCATCCTACTTGGATGGGAGATTTAAACCATGAAATCACTGAGTGAAAAATTGTTTTTTATATAAACTCACCTAAAAGCAAACAAAGTCTAAAGACAGCAAGAGAAAGGGGGCTGTTGAATTAAGGAAGAGAAATTGATACCAGTGCTACAGTCAGAAAGTGATGCTCCTACTCACAATGCATTTAGAAGATTTCTCTGTCTATTCTGAAATTTGTTCCCAGCATCCTCTAAGGTGGGGAAGTTCTCAGATTCATCTTGAAAGATTAAAAGTGTGTATCAAATGTCCTCCTGCTTGTTTCTGAGACCTGGAGAGAAGTTAACTAGAATCAATCATGTTTTGCTTCAATAAGAAGGGAAAAGGTTGATCACAGTAGTCAGTATAGTTTAAAAAAGTTGTCCTCAGGAAACTGGAAATCTGAGGCTAAAAGCCATAGCATCAATAAACATATACCCCTTCATAGACTTTGCCTTTATCTTCTTGGGGTCATGCATGAATAACTCACAAACCTTCTGCCTCTTCTTTTTGTTTGTAAGCAATGAAGAAAAAAAAGTTCTTCAAACCCACTCACCCTGTCCACTTTATTAACAACGCCCTAGTCATGGTTTTCTATTGTCAGTCTTCATATGAATGGTCATTCTCACCTCTCTCCTGCCCTGCCCCAAATTTGAAGATGCTCCCTTGACTGATAGTCCATCAGATGATTCCACGATCTCCATAGATTCCCTCCAAGACTTTGATCTTATTCGCAAATTAAGCTCAGGATTTACAAATACCAGAAAACTCATTTTTTAAAAAATATATCCTCTGACTGTTCATGGGAGGGGGCTTTGAAGAGCAGAAATGAGATCTCATGGTGTGACATGTATGTGGAAGAAGCATTTAGTACTAGTCAGAGGCACTGCTTGCTATTTAGTTGAGAGCATCTAATAGCTCCTATCCGTGGGAAGTGGTCTTGCCTACCAGGCGGAGCTCTGACTTGTTTTGCCAATGCCGCTTTGCCTCAGCGATTCATAGTGAGCACGCAATCTCAAGCCTACCCTCTTGGTGTATTTCATTTTCCTCAGTCATCACTTCCACTCTTCCACTGAAAGACTCCGTATTTACCCCTACCGCATCACATGATGTGAGATAAGGTTCGAATTCTTACTTATGGGCATCTCAAGACTGCAACAGTCCTTTTACAAGGCAGCTATTGGATTCCAGGGCGGCTAAGCTACACAGCTACAATTGGCCCCCCATCATGGCTTGCAAAGTGACAGAGCACTAAAGTTGACTTTGCTCAACAAATAATAAGGGCCAAATCTGAAAACAAACAGACCAGAGTGTACCCTGGTAAATGCCAGTGAGGTCCTTTGGAGTGGCATCACTGTGACAGTACCCTGACATGTGTAAGGTTAGCTTAGACCACAAATGTGAGTGCTGCTATGCAATTGTGCATCCTAATCAACCCCTTTACCAACACTTTCTGGATAATAGGTGCTTAGTCCTTGTGTGCTATCAGGCAAGCTTGTTGATCTACTACTATAAGAAATCCATTCCACTTTTTAGACGATATCATAGCATAGAGAATCTGTTCTAACCTACTTGTCCCAAACTTCACCTCTCAGTCCGTGTTCTACCCAGGTCATATTCCTGATCATCTCGCTCTTTGTCCAGAAGTTCTAAGTAATGTGAAGATATCAAGAAAACATCTAAAATTAACAAGCTATAATGTATTCATGTTATAAAGCCCAATTTCTATTAACACTTGTTTCCAAAGTTAAACCAGGATGATAAATTCCCAGGGACAAAAGGAGATAGATAGATAGATAGATAGATAGATAGATAGATAGATAGATAGATAGATAGATAGAGATTTAAAAGGTTAATGAAAATATTGTTTCATATTTGGAAAAATGTAAAAAGAAAAAATTTTATGAAAAAATGTCTAGGAAAGGGATGAATAAAAGATGCACTAGTATTTTATATCTTTCTATAAATACCATGCATATTTTTCCAAATTGTAAAAATAGTATTCATTATTATTGAAGTCAAGGGGAATCATTTGTAGTAGTGGGTTGTCTCAATGATCTCATTGCATCTAAGTTGCTGAGGTGGAGAGCCGAGTATTGACTTCTACCAGTCAATTTGACCCAAGTGTTTGATATCTAAAATCTAAATTATTTTAACTCCCAAATGCATGTAAGAATATGACCCAACAAGAAGCTCTGGTAGATCAAGTTCAAGCTGGCCTTGAACTCACAGAGATCCACCTGCCTCTGCCTCCCAAGTGGTGGGATTAAAGTCATACATAGGCCACCACTGCCCAGCTTTCCTTAAAGCTTTTATTGGATAGTGCCAACTAATTTATAGTTTGGCTGAACAATAAGTCTGATACATTATATACTCAGAGAAAAAACATTCAAGATTTAGCCAAAACCAGATCTCTCTGTGTATCCTCTATTTAAGCAGATATATCTGGAATTCCTGCATACAAATTTTGCTGGGTCCTTTTCGAAGCATTTTTGTAGGTATAGAAATATCTCTCTTTCTCCTTGTTTGTCCCTTTTCCCTGCTTTGGCTCTTTGCTTTATCCTTACTTTTCTCCCTTTCCATCTATCTCTATCCATTTTCTAAAAATTGTTCTATTTATTTTTTATGTACTAGTCATAAAATAGTCCTATATTTTTCTAAGATGATTAAAATTATTAGTAGTACATGTAATGACAATAAGAATTGATAAAAGCTAAATGCTTAGAATTGATAAATTTCATTGTTAAAATGCATATTAAACGTTTGATTAAATTTAGAATGGAGATTCAACTTAGGAAATTTGGCCACAGTAGACATAGTAACCAAAAAAAAGCATCTGTGATATCCAAAAGGATAATAAATGTTTGTTATTGCAAAAAAAATTAGAAAATCTGAAATCCTCATTTATATTATTGAAAGATAACTGAACTACACATGAGATGGAATTTGCTCAGCTGTATGAATCAAGAATTGATTAGCTTTATAGAATTCATTCAAATAGGCATTTCATTGATGAATAGTCAAGTGTTGACAAATTTTTAAAGAAAATAATCTTACAGAAAGATTCTGGGAGAGTGAGGGTCATTGTATTAGGTTGTGTACTCAGAGGTGGGTCCACCAGGATACAATGGATAACTCCAAACCTATGGTTACACATATAGCCTGGTTCAACTCAGTGGGCACCAAAACTGTGAAATGGGACGGGATATGTAGGAAGGAGGTGGTGTTGACAGAAATGAAAAGGGATAAGTTTACGGTGAGGATGAGAATAATCAGAATACATATACAAAATTTTTAAAGAAAAATGATATTTTGAAAAAGTCATGAGGGTCAAACTTATGAGCAGAATCATGTTCTATGTTACTGGACAGTCTTAGCAAAGTACAAACATAAGGTGACAATTTGAAGAGGGGCCTTGCAGTCACACTATGGAATCATAATCGAGTCCCTGTGTCCTCATGACTTCTCATGTCCTTAGCATGTAACAGTACCAATGGCCATCATAGAAATAGCTTTAGTGGCTTTGTGGTAGATATATATTTCTGCTCTACATTTTTGTATACTGAGAATTTCCTTACATTAGGACATTTCCATGATCGCCGTCATTCATTTTACAAAATTATCAGTTTATTCCACTCACAGATGAATGTTGAAATTTAATAGTTAGTATATACAAATTCACATCCAAGAGGTCTCTGGCTCCAAGTCATGCATTCGGAGACTTATCCTGTGTCTAACTTATTGGACTTCCTAACCCCTGTTTTTCTCTGCATTGCATTAACTGGCTGTTAACCTTATGTACGTATTAAAAGCCATGAGGCTGCCTTGAATAGAGATTTACTTCTGTATCCCAGAGACCCTGCTCCTACACCATATGCCACCCACCCACAGAATGATTCTGATTCTTTTTTTCTACGCAGTTATGCACTAGTTGCTGTGAAAGGAGAAAATATCTACAGTATCCTAATTTGGGAAGCTCTATTGCTCTTCCTCCCCACAAGCTAACACAGGCCGTCAGGGCCTGCCCTGCCATAGAGGAATATCTTATCTCAAGACTTCTAACTCTACTTTCTTGTTCTTGTTTCTAGGGTAGGATGGGGAAGAGTATCAATTGTAAATCTTCATCTTCCTTATTGCCCTGAGATTTTAGCATTTAACTTGTTTATACATTATTAATGTATAACAGTTGATAACTAGCTCCTCTGTTCTCTGATTCCTATTATGAAAAGTAGTCCTTATAATAAATTGTCTTAACCGGACAAGCTACTTAGAGAGGAAAGCCAGGAAAAGGATGTTGCTTAGTATCTTGACTCATCATTTTAATTACACTGTTAGTCATTTGATATAGCAGAAATGGCATAAAAAGACAAACTGGAACATAGGCAAACCTCAGATAAATCTATCTCACTTTCTTTCTTACTGAGCCTTCTGGAAGTTGTTATAGGCCCAGAGACAGAAAAATATAGGAAGATTATATCTCTCACATCAAACTGATCATAATATCATTGGGCTGATTTTGAAATAAGTATAAGCATACCTTGAGCAGGTAGAAATCTATATCTACAGGGTAAGAAGAGGCAATGCAGGAAGGAGAGTGGGCATGAAAAGGGAAGATTTCTTTACTGTCATTGAGTTTCAGTTTTGTGTTAGGGATGGGAAGGACACAGCAATACAGAATTTCAGACATGGCACATTGGGGAATTGAAAACTGGAAAATTAGAGATGTGGACTGTAAAATTTAATTGTCTTTTACTTTCTCCATGTCACTCATGTCTCCCTAGAAGTTCTTGCCACAAATGGAAAATTTTTCTAGTTAGAGTTAAATGATGAGAAACTGGTTTAGTTGTCTAGTAACTATGAAGAATGCCACAGACAAGCGTTTTAGGGCAGACCTACAGTGAAATAATGCAGAGACATGAAATATAACCACCGACCTGTTCATTTTATTAACTAAATGCACTCAGTCAGTATGGTGGTTAATTTTGACTGTCGACTTGATTAGATTACAAGGCATGAAGGGCATGTGTTTTTTTGCATACCTTTGTGTGACTGAAGGTGTTTCCAGAGAAGATTAATTGAATGAGAAGATTCACCCCTGAATGTGGTCAGCATCATCCCATGGCTGGGATCCTAGATTGAATAAAATAAGAAAAAGAGGAAACAAGAGCTAGATGTCAGCTTTCCACCTTCTCTTTCTCTTTCACTTTCGATTCCTCTTTCTCTCTCCCTCCCTCCTTCTCTTCCCTGATCAAATAAGTTGTGGCCAAAGCAGATTCATGGCACTGCTATCATAGTTGCTTATAACTCCATGTCTACACTATGATGAACTATACCCTCAAACTATGAGCCAAAACAAACCTTTCCTTCAATAAGTTCCTTCATTTCACACATTTGGTTGTAATAAAGAGAAAAGGCAGCCAATATAGTCAACAAATACTTTGAAAACCTACTTACTATGTTCCAGACCAATTTTACGTAGAATACAGACAAAAAAGAAACACAAGTCATATGCGCTATCTAGATGTACAGTATGAGGTAGAGGGGAGATATGACCAAGAGCTATTTCTGTAAGATGGTTACACGGTTGAAATATATCACAGGAATAGATACAGTTCTACCAAGAGAAGACAGGAATGTTTTCCTAACATGAGTGGTTTTTCAGGAAGTGGGAAATAATCAAGTGTACTCTTTCAAAGGAGTATCTTAGAGAGAGGATATAGTCATTGATAAGGGCCAGATGCCAAAAGAAAATGTAATACTTAAGGAAATCATCAGAGTTCAGTGTGAGGGAACTTGGACAAGGACATTGGGAAACACCAATTGGAACAAAGCTGGGAAGGAAAGAGAGGACAGATCAAAGACTCTGCCACTGTTTGTCTCCTGTGAAACTCATTTTTAGATTTAGTCTTCACTGTGAGGCATGAGTAGGGTTACAGGGCTAGAGAGGTATCTCAGCTGTTAGCACTTGCTGGTCTTACAGACTACCCAGGTTCTCTTCCTGGTATTACATGCCAGCTCACTGCATCCACAACTTCTAGGTTATCTGATGTTCTCTTCTGGCCTCCAGTGACACATCACCCTTTCCTGTTCCACACAATACATACACGTACATTCACACACATACACACATACATACATACATACATACATACATACATACATACATACATACATACACTGCCACATTTGATATCCAAAATGGCTGTGCAAGTTTGAACTCCCATCAGCAGTGAGGAGTGTTCGCCTTAATCTACCTCCTCCCCAAAACAAGCTGTCATCAGTGCTTTTGATCTTAGCCATTCTGACAGGTGTGAAATGGTATCTCGGAGTCATTTTGTTTTGCATTGCCTTGTTACTAAGGATGTTGAGCAATTCTTTCTATGTCTTCCTACCATTTGAGATTCTTCTGTTGAGAAATGTCTGTTTAGATCTGTATACCATTTTTATTTATTTATTTATTTATTTATTAAGAAAGAAAAGAAAATGTTCTGCCTCCTCCCAGCCTCCCACTCCTCCCACCCCCCCCACCTCCGCCCCTCCTCTCCCCCTCCCTCTCGAGTCTGAAGAGCAGTCAGGGTTCCCTGCCCTGTGGAAAGTCCTAAGTCCTCCCCCCTCCATCCTGGTCTAGGAAGGTGAACATCCAAACTGGCTAGGCCCCCACAAAGCCAGAACAAGAAGTAGGATCAAAACCCAGTGCCATTGTCCTTGGCTTCTCAGCAGCCCTCATTGTCCGCCATATTCAGAGAGTCCGGGTTTATCCCCTGTTTTTCCAGTCACAATCCAGCTGGCATTGGTGAGCTCCCAATAGATCAGCCCCACTGTCTCCGTGGGTGGTTGCACCCCTCTTGGTCCTGACTTCCCCGCTCATCTTCTCCCTCCTTCTGTTCCTCATTGGGACTTTGGGAGCTCAGTCCAGTGTTCCAGTGTGGGTCCATCGCCAGATGAAGGTTCCGTCCAGATGGGATTCCTCAGCAACTCTCTGTATACCATTTTTACATTGGATTATTTAGCCTTTTGATGTCTAGTTTCTTGATTTTTTTAAAATGTATTTTGGAGATCAGACCTCTGTCAAATGTGGGGTTCCCATTCTGTAGGCTGCCATTTTGTCTTATTAACCATGTCCTTTGCCTTACAGAAGCTGTTCAGTTTCAGGAGGTTTCATCTATTAATTGTTGCTCTCATTGTCTATGCTACTGGTGTTATATTCAGGAAGTAGTCTCCTGTACAAATGTGGTCAAGGCTATTTCTCACTTTCTCTTCTATCAGGTTTGGTGTAACTGGATTTATGTTGAGGTCTTTGGTCCACTTGGACCTGAGTTTTATGCAGGACAATAGATACTGATCTATTTGCATTCCTCTACATGACAATATCCACTTATGCCAACACCACTTGCTGAAAATGTTTTTTTTCCAATATATAATTTTGACTTCTATGTAAAAAAATTGGGTGTTCATAGGTGGTGGATTTGTCTCAGGATCTTCAATTCAATTCCTTTGATCCATGTGTCTGTTTTCATGCCAGCACCAAGCTATTTTTGTTACTATAGCTCTATAATAGAGCTTTAAGTCAGGGGTGGTGATATCTCTAGAAGTACTTTTATTGTACATGATTGCTTTAGCTATTTTGGGTGGGTTTTTTTTTGGTTTTTTTTTTTTTTTTTGGTTTTTTCGAGACAGGGTTTCTCTGTGGCCTTGGAGCCTGTCCTGGAACTAGATCTTGTAGACCAGGCTGGTCTCGAACTCACAGAGATCCGCCTGCCTCTGCCTGGGTGTTTTTTTCCATATGAAGTTGAATATTGTTCTTTCAAGGGCTGGGAAAAATTGTGTTGAGATTTTGATGGGTATTGTGTTGAATTGTAGATTGCCATTTTTATTATGTTAATCCTATCTTTCCCAGACCATAGGGGATCTTTCCATTTTCTGATACCTTCTTCATTTTCTTTCTTCAAAGTCTTAAAGTTCTTGTCATACAGGTCTTTCACTTGTTTGGTTAGAATTACCCCAAAATAATACATATTATCTGTTGCTATTGTAACAGGGGTTGTTTCTCTGATTTATTTCTTAGCCTGTTTATTATTTGAGTATGTGAGATGATACCCTTTCTAATCAATGCAATTCCTTTCTGCTGTAGCTCTCTCTAGTTCTTTCCTCTTTTTGGTCCCCTTGACTTCAGGTTATATACTCACATCTAAGGATTGGGAACTAAGAACCACAAAAGAGATAGAGTAAGTGGTGTTTGTCCTTCTGAGTCTGGATTATCTCATTCAATATATACTTGTCTAGGTTTATCCATACACCTGAAAACCATAGACAGAAAACCATCGACAGTCAACATGCAGAGAACAACTGATCCTTTAGGGAACATTGCAGAAGAGGGCAAAGAAAAATTATAAGAGCCAGAGGACCATAAAACTTTCTGTGAGATTTTGTCTTCTAGAAATGATATGGGAGTTTTCCTCATGATACCCCAACAATGGCTGTTTAACTAAAACTTGAAGAAGTATACCACCAAAAGACATACTAATCTGGAGAAGGGAAAATCTTAAGAGGTCCCAACTCTAGATAAAAGCTGTAAGCAACTACGAACTGTTAAGAATGGGAGATATAGTCTCCCCCAAGGATGAGCATACTACTTGGTTATCTAATACCAGGTGGTCGACCCTGAAGTCATGTACATGCTAGATTGAACTGGGAGGATGAGGT
>NC_022029.1:18481161-18531784 GCF_000317375.1 Microtus ochrogaster
GTAATATTTATTGTTTGACAATTACTCTTGTTGCTGTTGTTTTGAGTGACATTCCTTGAGAAGATGAATACTGAGACCCCAGGCCACCCACTCACTGTGCCCTTTGAAACAATTCTTATAATCCTTGTGATAGAATTCCATTGCCCATAAACTTGGGACAAATCATGTGTCATATCTAGTTCCCAGAGAACAAATGTGTTTATCAAATGTTTGGGAACATCAAGGGATAAATAAGTGCACTGGGGCAGGACAGGGTGAGAGATCTAAGTCAGGCTTTGCTCTTTTACTAGATCAACTGAGGCAAGCTAATATTTGCACTTGTAAAATGATGTCTGAGTTCCCTCTGGCTCTAATTTGCTCCAGACTTCAGTGGTCATTTTCTTTGGAATAATCATTGTCATCATTTCTTTTTTTTCAGGTTCTGGTTGTTGTAAGGAGCTCTGGAAACGAGAGTTGATTTAGCTGATCCCCAATGCACCCCAGTGTTAAGGATGAGGAGGAAGTTCATTCTTGCATTCACTCTACAGGTAAGACTGAAGCACCAATGGACTAACAGACCACAAAATTGCTGGAGGCTGGAAGCTGGAACTCAGTTCTTTTGTCTCTCAAGGCCATGTTTCTCAGCATTCAATGAGTGGTGTGTTTATTTTGGGTGCTGTCATTGTTAAATAAAAATCTCAAAATTGGTTGGTAAAGAAGGAGGTAGAATGTGATTCAGAAGGCATGAGTTACAGTCGCCTGCAAGTCTATTCATTGGGATGCCACAGTCATTCTCTGTGGAAAGACTGGCCCATTTCTGCATAGACAAGGAAGATTTTACCCTCTGTATTCCAGTGATGAAGAACAGGGTGCCATGGGATCTTGGAGGCAGACCGAGAGAGCTGCTAAACACCTTGTAACTGCTTAACCTATGAGGTTTTCAGACATATAATTCTGCTGATTGCACAAAGACGCCATTGCTATCTGATGCTGGGAAGGCACAGCATGACTGTGTTGAACTGGTCCTCTCCTGATGGCCTTGGTAAAACACCTCTCAGAGAGACCACATTCTCTGTCCCATTCAATCCAAATATTTAGCTTCAAGGCTGCCTCAGCTGCGTTTTGGCAAGAAGTGGTTGGGAGGAGGCAGCTCTGAGAGTCCTTCCTTTGAAGTCCTGGGTGTCCTACAGTGATGTGGGGCCTGGGCCAAGCATGTTGGACTTTGAGGCCAGCAGCATGTTTGAGGCACTCTGGGGACTGCTGACTTCAGCTGAGAGAGCCCAATACATGGCTAAAGCTGTCAGAGGAATCTCACTGTGGTTCAGATCACAGGTAATGGCTTACTGTGTCCTGGGCAGTCCTATCTGCAGCTGAGTTGTGTCTAGGATGTCTCCACACTATACATGTTGTAGTGTTGTAGGGGATCTTGGCTTACTAATAGTTAGAAAATGAAGAGATTATTATTATTGATCCTTGAAGGAAATCCTTGGATGATTACTACCATGCTCAATGAACTATCTTGGGGGTGTTATGCTTCTTTTCCTTGGAGCCTTATTCTGAGTTCTATTTCTTCTAGGGACATAGGATGCATTAATGTAAATCCTAGACCAATGGTGTGTCATTTTGTTCCCAGTGTAGAAACAGACTACTCAGAATGGAAAGGTTTTGTTACATGGGGGTTACTTTACAGAATCACTTAAGTCTTCGGACTAGAGAGAAATTGATACAATTGTTATCTTACTACACTTATAAGACAACTGAAGTATGTAGGTTTGCCAATATTTTTTGTGTTATAAGGAGTTTATCTGAAGCTCTAATGTATGGGAAACTCACTGAATAGCAAAGCAAAAGCGAAAGGCTACCTTCTATTTACCCAAGTAAAGAAAATTTACTTCTCATTAACTTACTCTAAAAACTGTAGTTAGTCAGGCATGCTGGTGTAACATAGTGGGTTTGATGTCAGTATGGATTATAGAAAGCTCCTGACTAGTCAGGGCTCTATAGTGATACTCTGTCCCAAAAATAACAGAAAAAACTATCATCATTTTTATAAAATATGTTTTGTTTTTTATAGTTTCTCATTTTTAGTTCTGCGATGGTTCATCTCCATTGCCTACTTGGCTGAATTAGAATCAAGCAGGAGACACAACTCCAGGAGAATCTGTAAAAGTGTTTCCAAAGAGGTTTAACTAGGGGAGGAAGACCAAACCCAACTGCAGGCAGGACTATGCAAAGGCTGTGATCACAGACTGAATAAAAGGGTTACTGAGCTGAGAGCAGAATACAGATTTCTGCTTCCTGACTAGTGACATAATGTGACCATGCTTCTGTCATTTTTGCTACCATACCTTCCTGTCATGATCTCCTGTATGTCTTCAAACTGTGAGACAAAATAAACCCTGCGTTCATAGCTGCTTTTGTTAGGTATTTTGTCATGGCCTCTAGAACTGATAATGACAGCTATGATCTATTTACAGATATCTTGAGGTGTTCTATATATTTTGTAAATGATTTATGAAACAAAGTTGTTTGGAAATTCCTATACTGTATTCTATTTTTTTTAGTACAGATTAACTTTGGTTAACATTGGCTTTGTACATATTTCATAAAATATGTGACCTGTTCATCATTGCCTGTCAAATGTAGCTATAGGTTTTTTTGTTCCTCTCTGGCTCCTAACTTAACTTATTCCTTTATCCTCTGAAGACACCCTACAATCCAAATAGCTCAATACATATTAAATGTATTGAAAGGATTGGCACGTGGACACTGAGTATTACCCCTAAACTGGGACATGAATTCAAGGGGTGAAAAGAGAAGAAGGTAGAGTCGAAAAGATTAAGAAGGTATAGGAAAGCAAGTGATAAGGTCTTAGGTGTTGGGCACTGGGGAAGAGCAAGCTGTATGGGAATAGAGATGGCCTCTCTCCAGTGGTGCCTTTCTTATTTATCTGTCTTGGAATTAGTTTCACGGGGGAAAGTACATCGTTATTCCATGCCATTTCCTTATTTAGAGAGCCAGGATTTAACCTCAGCTCAAAGTCATGATTGAAAGAACATGGTGAACTTTCTGGGAAAACAGAAATCTTGACAAACAGAAGAGTAAATGGTCTCAGTATTTATTAGAAGGCACACTTTTTCATTTTGTAATAGCTGAAGACATTTCTGAAATCTTGACATTGAAGCATGTGCTTTAAAGATATGAACGTTTATGTGGAAAGAGCTCCTACCTCAGAAGCTGTTACATAAGATCCTGTAATGAACTCGGGGATGCATATTTTTCAGAGAGATGTTTGCTGCCCGGTTCACAATAGCTACAGCAATTCATGGAGTGCGAAAATAATACTTGCTGAGTTGATAATGTTTAAAATAGGAAAAAGTAGAGGAAGGGAAGGAAAGCAAAGTAATAGAATAAGAAGTGGTAGCAGCAATAGCAGAAGGTGTGACAAGAAAGGGAGGGAGAGAAGCGCTTTCTTCCTTGAGCTAACCAGAATATTCACAAGCTGTACATTTGTTTATTTCATACAAATATGCTTGGAATTATTGAAATCCATTTTCATCATGAATTTGTGAAATCGAAAGCTTTTTTAAATCAGTTGTTCTCAACCTTCCTAATTCTGCGACCCTTTCGTTACGTGATTACCTCATGTTGTGGTGACCCCCAACCATAAAATTATTTTAGTTACTACTTTATAATTCTAATTTTGCTACTGTTATGATTTATGATGTAAATATTTGCACTTTCTGACAGTCTTTGGCAAGCCTTGTGAAAGCATCATTTGATGTCAGAAAAGGTTGAAAACTACTGTCTTTAAAAGGGAGTTGCATTTGAGAAAAACAATACCATCTGTAACACCTTGTAACCATCAAAAGATTTTTATCATTTATCTTTGGTCTGGGAGATGTTTCTTTATACAGTCTGCATGATTACTGACTTACCTTATGCTTGACTTTCCTGTCTAATGATTTACTTCTGCCTGCTTCTAAGAAAAGAAATATGTGAATTTAGAGAAAAAATATATACATAAATATCTCCCAGAGCCACCTTTAAATGCATTTTCCAAGGCATATCAAAATACCCTTGGAATTTGTTGTGAAATTTTGACCACATCCTAGTTAGCATGAGGTTAAAATTAACAGTAACATATGTTTCCGAGATCTCAATTTGCAAAATATTAATAGAGTTCATGGGCAGTTAACTGCAATAAAAGGAGGAAATGAAGTTTATAGTGCAAGGCTCTGGGGATTACAGCCTTCCCTGCCCCTGAGCACATTCATATCCTAGAGTGTGACTCGAAGAGAAAGAGGCAGAAAAGAATCACAGGAGGGAATAGAAAGATTGAAGTCCAGGCGGGTATGTTCCTTTCACTCCATGCAGGGGCTTATGTGCCTTATTAGACTGAGCTTCAGCAAGTCTTCACTTCTTCCTGCCATTCAGTGCTTGTGCATCAGCTGGTACTGGAAAAAAAAACAGGTGTGCAGCAAGACTCATAGATGATAAAGCATCATTAGAAATCTAACTCGTGTCATCATTTCTCTAGAAATGTGATTTTTGCTGGGTTTATGTTTCCAACTGGCACGCTTATGTTCAAATTAAAAGAAGATTCATAGATGATGTTCTGGGTTGAGACTGAGAAGACATGCACTTTCCTCCACTCTTTACTGACCAATCTTTCCAAAAAATCATGCCTCCTCTTTGACACATGGTGTATACACATACATTCATACCAAACATATGTGTACATAAAATAAAACACATACATATACACAAACACACAGACACACACACACACACGTAAGAAATTATATCCTTTCTATACTACCATGTTAAGTAGGTACATTAGTGGAGAGGAGACATGAAGTAAATATGGGGAGAAGAAGACATTGTGCCTTGGGTCTTGCCCTGTCCTTGCAGTTGAAGGCATTAGGGAACATACAACTTCTCAATGATAGATTTAGAAAGGTTAAGGAACCTTTTTGTTCCTTGCTAATTCAACACAATGTTCCTTGGGGTACGGGGCAAGAGACAGTGATTTGGAGATAATCTATAGCTCAAGTTTGCAGGCTCACCTAATGGAACAGTGGTTTATCTGGAAGATCGGCAGAGATGAGGTGTCTTGTTCTTTTATGCATATATTTTAATGCAAATTTGACCTTTATCCAGGGACTTCTTAGAAAACAGCACTAAGTAATGAAAATTCAATGCAAGGTTCAGAGATTAGAGAATCAACAGCCACTGCACGCTAAGATGATCATGAACGGTAGCAAGAAAGGTAGACTATTATTCAATGAGTGGACTGAAGACTGACGAAGCAGGGGCATTCTAGGCTGAGAAAGGTTCGGGGAAAGGCACTGAGGTGTGAAAATCCAAGGTATGAGTTATGGTCCCTAGGCAACAAGTTGTGGGAGTGAAGGAAAGAAGGCAAAGGCATGAGAAGAAATAGGGCTGTCTGAAGACTTCAGGTGTGGATGCCAAGAGTATGGGGCAAGGAGGTTACCTAGGGCCATCTTCAGGATCATGCTTTAGGTTGGTGTATGGTAGCCTTTTTATTTTTACTCAGAATATAAAAACCCTGTGATGGATGAGGACCCTACAGGCTTTTCCAGCCTTCTCTGGAACTCTTGTACCTAATACTTCCCTTTCTCATTCCAGCTATTAAAGGGCTTCATTGAAGGCTTTCTTTCCATTGCCTCATTCACAGTCTCTGACAGCAGAAGAGGATCATTATTTTAAGAGAGCATCCATGGAAAGGACCTGGAATAGATGACACCCCAAGGACCCACTCCTCTGAACTTGCAGGACTACTAGGTACCCAAGGTGCAGAATCGCCATACCCAAGCACAAATACTCAGGGACCGCCATCTACCCCACTTAAAAAGCAGTGTGGAGCTCAGGCCTTTGTGCACTTGTCTTATGAACCAGTGGCTAGACTAGCGACCAGGTAGTGTGGTTGGATTCTGAGCACCTTTGCCACAGGGAGATGAGAAACATGTTCCTCCCCAGGTAGACCTGTTCCCATCTCACCTCCTGATCTTGTCTGCTGGGCTGAGATACTCTCCTGTGTTTTCTCTCATAATGAAAATTCCTACCTCATTCAACATCAGAGGTCCCCTGGCACCACAACACTACTGAATACTTCTCTCACTTCCCTGGGTCTAGATCTCAGGTTCTCTTTTGCTAGATGCTACGTAGATTGCTTTCTAGGCTACATCTTCAAAAAGATGTAGCCTCACAGCCATTTTCTTAGGTCCCCATATGCTGCGTGCTCCCATCTCCCAGGCACCACATATTTCTTTCCCGGACTCTGATTTCTTGCCTTTGGCTTTGGAGTCTTTGGCTTTTGAACTACGGTGGCCTCCATAGAGATACCAGAAAGCATTTGCTATCATGAAGTCCTCATTACAGTCTCATTAAAAATATTTTGGAGACAGGATCCTATGAACCTAGTTCATCTTCTTTATGAGAATTATTTGTTAATTACTTGATAAAATTTGGGGATTACAATCAATCTTTGCGGATCTTGAGAACACTGAGAAATGGAAGGAAATATGTGGGGTTTGTTTGTTCTTTTGTGTGATTGTTTTAACGAAAGCTATTATTTACACAAAAGTTGTATTAGGAATTGTGCACACTTTGTGCCTTCTCTTATCTTTGTCCCGTTCCTGGCCAGAGGCAATTTGATTTCTAGAGAGAACAAACATGTTCGATGCAGCAAATCTACAGGCTCCACAACCCTTTCCTAGAGTTGTTAACTTGTCAGGTTTAAGAGGAGCTATCGACTGGTACACAAGAACTATGAAAAGAATTTAGAATTGTCCTTTTCTACTGCTCCATAACTCTGAGAAGCTTGGGATGCATCTTAAATATTGGAGAGTCAGCTCTATGTAAGGCACCTGAATCCCCATCATAGGTAGAGTCTTACAGGTCTACTTCTGTCAAGAATGTTCTGGTCAAGGCCAGGCTCAGACACAGTGAAGGAGACCATTTTTGATGAGAGCTCATGCTGGAAGGAGATGACACTTGTAAGCATAAACAACTCAGGTCTGGTCTTCATAATAGAAGTGAAGCAAGGAGTTCACACTTTCCGTTCTTTGGCAATCCCTTTAAGCAATTCAAGCCTCTGGGTGGTTATGCTCAAGTTCCGGATGCTTTATAGGAAGCCCACAAGGGAGACAAGGGAGATACTTGCATGCTGGACAGGATGCATGCAAGTATTTTCTAACAGAGAGGACCTTGGCTTCTCTTATTTGGAACCAAGGAAGACTGGGCTGACTTAGAGGATCACAGTGACAGAGAGTTTTGAGCAGCAGAAAGACAATATCACACTGGTCTAGCCACAGGCAGGTTTAGGTTCTAAATTTTTCATTCAGAACTTTGGAACCACAAGGCAACTTCATTCATTCTCTTTTGCTCTGATATCCTATCCACTAAACAGGGACAACAAATATTGGGAAACTTAAGAAGCCATCAGAATTTAATGTGAACTTATTTTCAAAATATCCAGACAGAATTTGTTGTGGAACAAGTACTCATTACAGAGAAGGGATTTACTATAACAGCAAACTCTAAGGCAGACTATTGGCATTACTTCATCAGTGTCTCTACTGGAAGGACTCTAAGGGATGGTCTCTTTAGTTTTAGGGAAAATGTGTCAGGAACTCTCTTTTCTTCCTCGTTTTCCTTTTCGCCCCCCTCATTCCCCTCCCCCTCTCCTCCCATCTCTCTTCCTCCTTCTTCTCACCCCACCTCAGTTCTGCAGCTCAGCCTGCTTTGCAACTTTCTATGTGGTCCAGGCTAACCTTGACCTTCTGATCCTCCTGCCCCCGCCTCTGGCGAGCGCTGAGATGAGAAGCACCAGCAGAGGACCTTGTTCTGTCGAAGCTCCAGCAGCGATGAGAGAAGTTGCAGCTTCAGAGCCTGGAGAAGAGCAGATGTTTGAATGGATATCCCATTCGTCTTTGGTAAACCTTCCCTACACACATCTCCAAACATGTGCCTGTGGGCATTCAGGTACAATTTCACACACACTTGCAGATGCATGCACACAGGCCCACGTAGGGCTCCTGGCTTCACTCCGAGCTCACATTCGTAGCCACCTCTCCACCGTTCTTAAACTGCCGTGCTTTCTGAAAGGAGAAGAAACGGATGTTCAATCTTGTTGAGTTCTAACTCATCAAAACGGCTCTGCTTACCCCCTGCACGACTTTACAAGGCATTTCGGGCATTTTTTCATGGGAATGGAAATCATATTTTACCAGTAATAAATTGGGATCTAACCCCACAAGACTGTAGCTCAATTTCAAGCTCAGAACCCAGGAGGTCAGAGTGGTCCTATCAAGGAAAATCACCAACTCCCATCCCTCGGAAAGCAAAACACACTCTGGGGGTAGGGGAGGAGGCTAAAAGCAGAGCACAGCAGGTTCTAATATTTTCCCACTTGACTCTCCTTAATTACTGTTGACTAGCTTAACGAAGCAATTAAGGGGCTTATTTGCTTTTTTAAATCACATGTGAAATTCAAGAAACCTTGAAATACAAGAAATATTTGTCCCCAAGATCTTACCCCACAAGGGATATCAGTTTGACTGTTCTCCAACCACTAGAAAGCAAGGACAACCAACCCTGCTCTCCACGTGAGGCCCGAGCAAAACAGAACTCAGTAGCCAGCTGCATTTGCATCTTGGATGCTCAGCTAAAACCCCAGCCAAAAACAATAGCAGTGACTCTTTTTTAACTCACAACTTCAAGAAGGCTGAGGACACTGGCACCTAGCACTGGAAGTTATGTGCTAGCAAGTGCGCCACCCGTGTTTCTGAGTGTTATTTCCACTTACATCATCTTAGGTCTCCCCCTCTTGTCATTCTCATGAGAGTGAGCAGAGAGGGATTCAGAGGTGATGACTCAAGTTCACTCTCCCAGCCGTGGGAACTAAAGGTCTTCTCTCACCACAACACCTGGCTCTTCTGTGATGCTGTCTTCCCCGTGAAAATCTTTGACCATGACAATTATGGCTAACATACACTGAAGACTACTAAATAATTACACTTGTTAAGAATGTTTGCACTGTTATTCAAATAGTATATCAATATAAACATGTTTTGAATGGCATAGAGAAACAGAGCCCTGCTAAATATAGGCTACTTTTAGCAACTTCATGGTTGATTTATTTTTATAATTTCTATATATTCCTTAGAGTTTATATAATTTTGTAAGCATAATTATTGCCCCACCATTTGTCTTAATTTGTATATTGAAATGAAATATACACACAATTGTATAACTTATAGAAACACAAATTGAAGACAAATATATGTGAATACAATGCAAAAGCATGCTACATGATATAATATGATACAAATAATTTGTAATATAAACTATAGAATGTCATATAAGAAAGCAGTATCATCTAATATAGTGAGATACACTTATATATCTCACTTAATATAGTACATAACTTATGATATATGACAATTATATCACAAATCTCTCTATATATATATCTGTTTATACAAATGTCATATAGTGACATACAGTATTATTACAGTGAATAATATTCATTAGGTAGTATCCTATATTAAAGTGAAAAACAATGATATGTTATCTGGGCTCAGGGGGTGACTGAGTAGATAAGAGAACTCGACCTAATGTGTGAAGACTTTAGTTCAAATTCCAAGCACCCTTATATAAATCATTGCATGAATATGTGTATCTACAACCTCAACTTCAGGGGTGGAGTTAGGTGGATTCGGAGAGCTCACTAGCCAGCCACCTTTACTTGAACTGACAAGTTCCTGGCTCAGTGAAGAGATACTGTCTCAATACTCGACTTCCTGCTCTAGCCTCTGCATGTACATGCGTGTGCCATGCCCACATGTACCACATACACATATGTCCCCCAATACATAAATGAAATAAAGAATAAGTACATATAAATACAATAATGTATTGTTATCTAGTAGGACAACTTAGAAATTGGACTATACACACTACAATGGTTTCAATACTGGAAAATGAATATTTGTTGGTTGCCATTTCTTTGGGAACAGTGCAGGGTTTTATGTCACCTCTTCTAGACCTAATAAACCTGCAATGTAGTTTTTATCTTTGGAAAAACAACAGAGCCCGAAGCCACATAAACAGTTTTCCCCTTTAGAAACACAGAGCTACCAAAAGAGCCATGAATTAATCTGGTTGTTTCTAATTTAATAATAATAAAGCCTTGGGCTGGGGAGATGTCTGAGAGGTTAGGAACACCATCTGCTCTTCCAGAGGACCTGACTTTATTTCCCAGTGCCCACGTGCTGCCTGATAACTCCAGTGACAGAGGTTCTGATTCTTACAAGTACTTCCTGTGCACACGCTGAATATTCATACATTCAGTCAAAACACATGTACACATAAAATAAAACACAAAAATATCATAGCCCTTTGAATTCCTCTGAGACAGATAAGTAGGTTGATGGAGAAGGGAAATTGAAGAAACAGAGGAGAAGAAGTTATTGTTTTAGGGCTTGCCCTGTCCTTGTAGTTGAAGGCATTATAGAACATGCAGCTTCTCAGTGATGGAGTTAGAAAGGCTAAGGAACTCTACACTGGATCCAACCTTACCATTTTTTTGGTCTTTTCCTAATTCAACACACTGTTCCTTGGGGTACAGGGTAATAGGCAGTGATTTGGAATGACAACTCACAGCACATGTCCTGATGCAGCCACATGCAGACTGGATGCCGGAATCCCTGAGTGCAACACCCTTGTGACCAAAGTTCATATGATCAAGGCATTCTCTTGGATTCAGTCTATTTTCTCTTTAACTCTAAGATTGCAGCTTAAATTCTTGATAGTGGAAAGACTGCCATAAACGAGACAGATGGGGAGGAGGTGCCAGATGGGCACTCGGTCAACAGCGCCAACAGTGGGAAAAAGCATCCGCGTCCATGGAGATCTCTTAACTATTTACCAAAGAGGGGGGATTGTTTATTTTCAAGGTATCTCCCAAAGAATCCATTTACAAGCTCCATTTATGACTTCAAACAAGCTATCTGGCAGAGACATGGCAGCAGAGATAAGGAGAGGACTAATGAATACTTTTGCAACATGTTTCAACACCCAGATCTATGACTACCCAAGTTTTGTTCCTAACCACCAAAATTTATTTTAAAATACAAACATGCTTTTAAGTATCTTTTAAAATGCAGCTAATAGTTTTATCTTGTTCCTGGCACCATTTCCTCTGCTTGATGGGGTTATAAATAGGGTACTCGACTTGGCAAGAGTCTTGCCTGTGGCATTGCTGCAATGGTTCTATAGTTATTCTAACAAAACAGTGCATAACTGGCATATTTCCCCTCCAACTTTCCTAACATTTACACTGCCATCTGCATACTTTTCCTTTGACTTCACTCTGAAAATCAAATGCTCTTCTGATACATGCCAGAGACTTGGCTACTAGGATATTTGGTGGGGGTGGGGAAGAGAAAGAAGAGAATGAGCAACCTTGTCTCATTTTCTGATGTTTAGACATTTAATACATGCAACCCTACAGCCATTTGGAAGCAGTGTTGAAGCTGGCTATCTTGGAGGACAGTTCTGCATGAGGGGCAAAATTCTTTGTTAATGTACCAATATTAATAACAGTATTTCTTTCTTGGGGTTTATATAGTTAATTTACTAATTCAAATAAACCTATAGAGACATGTGCCAATGGCATGACATGAATACAGTGTGTGTGTGTTCATGTGTATGTGTGCACAAAAAAGTTGATGAGTTTTATAAGCACAAGTGATTAAGTTACAATTGAAGCTCTAGAGAATACAAATTTTCATCGTTAATGTTTCAAATAAGTGTTAGATAATGTACATGCTTGTGTAAGTGGATGAAGATGGTAGCAACAATTCACTAAAGTTCAGAGAAAAAAAGACACAAGCATACAAATATCCTTAAGTCTTTCTTTGAGATGTCTGAGGCCTCTCCAACCATAGCTATATTCACTCTCTCTTCAGGTTTAAAAAGTAATGAAAGAAAGTTTAGGCACTACTTTTGGGTTTTGCTTGTTTGTTTGGGTGGTTTTGATTGGTTTGGCTAATGACAAAGAGATTTGAAAAGTGAGACATTTGAGCAGGCAGAATGCAGATAGAATTTATCTGCGAAATCAGATAAAATTGGTACACCGGTATCACACGGTCACTCAAAGCATTGGATGTCAAAAAAAAGTCTAAATACTCATGGATTATTTTTGACTCTCTATACTGTTCCTACAACAAGACAAAGTTTGTAAAAATATACCATATGTATAACATATGTGAAGAAGAGATGAAATGAGGTTATTCTTGGAGGTAAAGGAGAAAAGGAAAGAGGTAAAAGAATTGGAAATTGGGATCAAAGATGACCCCAAGACTGTGATTCCCTAAGTCTATAGAGATGAGTGTTTAAAAGATAATCAGTGGCTCACTTTCATTTGCATGAGAAGGGTTTGTTTCCCAACAAATTTGTGAGCTCTCAATGTGAAGATGATATCCACTCTTTTATATTTTAACTATGCCTCATCTTCACATATGTTATACACTCAGTGATCTCTTTGTCGATGTTGTCCAAAGTGGTAGCCTCCGGCTGCATATGACCTTTAACTTTCAATTAAAATTAAATTACATTAAGCCTTCAGGTAATTATTTGGATCTATCAATATTTTAAGTTCTCCATAGTCAGTCATGCATAGCCAATGGCTGTTCTACTTAGTTATGCTAATTATGACATACTTTTATTATCTCAAAAATTCTGCTAGATAGAGCAGACTTTGATGAAAAGCTTGTGTCCCAGGCTCATTCTTCAAGAATCTACCATTAATTATTCACCGTATATACCCTGGATTTGTTGACTATAGTTAGTTTGTTATTTCTTCAGCTGGAGAACCCTTGAATGTCACTGTCATTTAAGATTTACAATGTTTTATTCTTTTCCCCTAAAACTGTATTTCATATCTGTTCATCTAGAGTTCTGATGCCTCTGGAACCTTAGGCAACACACTGTACCCCAGCCACACATCACTCTTGATCCTGTTGTAGTGTGCTTCCTACCAGTGTCTTCATTTTCAACCCCCCTGGCAGCCTATACTTTTGTAGATGTGTGCAGATTGTTGTTTTATACTCTATGAGCTCTGGGTTTTTTGTTGCTTGTTTTGTCTTGTTTTATTTCATTCTGTCCAAGGTTAGAAGGTATTATATGAAGGATGAAAAGGGCATATGTAACATATTTTGAAGGAAGTGAAAGGAAGAAATATTTTTTTGATACCAGTGGAATAGAAGTCAGATGGTCTGACCTGAATTCCTGACCTTGTCTTTATTTTTTTTAGGGTTTTTTTTAAATTTATTTATTTATTAAAGATTTCCGTCTCTTCCCCGCCACCGCCTCCCATTTCCCTCCCCCTCCCCCAATCAAGTCCCCCTCCCTCCTCAGCCCGAAGAGCACTTAGGGTTCCCTGACCTGTGGGAAGTCCAAGGAACCCCCACTTCCATCCAGGTCTAGTAAGGTGAGCATCCAAACTGCCTAGGCTCCTACAAAGCCAGTACGTGCAGTAGGATCAGAAACCCAGTGCCATTGTTCTTGAGTTCTCAGTAGTCCTCATTGTCCACTATGTTCAGAGAGACCGGTTTTATCCCAGGCTTTTTCAGACCCAGGCCAGCTGGCCTTGGTGAGTATTAGCTATCTATTCTATAAAAGATGAAGAAGGATGGCCCACATACTAGTTAAAATCCTATATGTAGAGTCTGCTTTTGCCTCAAAGCTTCAATGAACTGAATACACAGCTTATCGTTATTAACCTTAAGTTTCTTTACTGATGAATCACAAATACTTATGCTCTTTTCACAGGTTGTTGTAAATATCACAGAAGGCTATGTGATTGTGGGATTTTTTTGTACCTATATATAGTAAAGAGAATTCAAGCTGCCATGTGGTCGTGGCATGGCCGATGTAATCATGAACACATACCCGCTATGAGGACCTGCATAAGTCCAGCAAAACATATCAGACATGAATATAGGAGGGGAACTAGTTGAGAAAAGAAGGGGTTGGTAGGAGTTCAAGGTGGTGAGAGTGAGCAATGAGATATAAATATGTTTCACTACATGTGAATGATATTGTTAAAAATTAAATTTAAATTATAAAAGGCAGAAGTCTAAATACACATGTTAAGATGGTGATTATTGTTAGAGTCCAAAAGAAAAAAATGTACAATAGAGAGAAACACATGGCCCTCATACCCTCACAAACACACTTTCTTCTGACAAAGTTCCAGTCGGCTCCTTGTGAGTTATCCACAGGATTCTCTTTTTATCTAACAGAAATATTTATGTATCTATATGCCTCTATAATATTTTTGCATCCCACCCCTTTGGAACATAGTCATGGCTGTTGAATGTTTACTTTTTTAGGCATTCCTTCTTTCTTTGAAGAAATCCACACAAGAAAGAGCAGAATGTTGACAGGATTTCTAGAACATGATTTACAGAAACTATTTCTGAAAACCAAGTGGACAACGACCAAATCCTACATCAAATAACATCTTTAAAGCAGTCTTTTGTGTCTGGCCCAAGAAAGATGAGTCAAGATGGGAAAGCCACAAATGCTTTAAAAGTAAAATTCACCCAAATCTGCTCCCCCAGAGTTGTCCACGTTGTTGAAGATGCTTTAGGGATATCTCTAAATAAATATTAAAAGGGGATCATTTTATAAATCTTACAGTAATACTATTAAATGCAACTCAATTTTTATATTGAAATAGATGCAAAGTTACATTGAGAGCTAACAGAATTTGAAATCCTGGTGAATCTTGGAACAGGAAAATGTGTTTTGTGTGTAGTTTAAAAGATGAAACTTGAGGGATCATGAAATGTAAGAATGGCAGATATAGAGAAATGTCATCTGGAGGGAGGACAAGACTCACTTGCCATTGGGGTTGTGAAGTTGTAACCCTGTGCCAGTGGATTCTGAAGCAACAGGAAGCGGGGCCTGCGGCAAGGGGAATCAAAAGGCTCAAGTCTAGGGCCAATTCCACTATTTACTTGGTGACAAGACTTAGAACATGTCACAGAAGATTTATGACTCTCAGCTTCTTCAGACTGAAAAGAGAGAAAATACTGCTAACTTCATAAATTTGTTTCTTCTTAAGAAAATTAACTAAGACAAAATGGACTTATTCCTTGAATACAGTACTTGCTATCAAAGAGTTACCCTCTCTCCCCCTAGAAGCACATTGCTTTGGGAAGCAGAAATTTTATAATATTCATTCAGTATGTTTATGATATGTTCTTAGTATGACACACATTTTAGAAATTGGGATACTATTTTATACAATGGTAGTGAATGAGAAGAACCAATTCCCATAGATGCTGTTTGACATTTTAAATATGTTTTATCCCTTTATTTATTCATTTGTTCATTCCTTTAATTTCTGGCTATTAAATTGTAAATGACTCCTCCACTAACTAGAAATCTTATCAATACAAAGAGCTGAATTTTTTTATTGCACATCACAGGAAAGCTCTTGCTAGATAGAAGAATGATTATTGAGACTTTTTATTTAAGAAGTCTCATTAAACATGTACTTTAAGAATGAATGGAAGAACTTTTTCCAAGCAAATATTTCAGAGTTTTACTTATAAGGTTACTTATGACTGGAATCTCACTCCCATGGCTGGGGTCAGAGAAGATGGGCACACAGGTGCTTGCCTATTTGCACAGGCATGAAAAAAAGCCATGTGAAATGAGCTTCAGCCTTTTAAGTTACTGTCTTTCCCTTTATAATAATAATCTCTTCAATTTTACAAGGTCTATAT
This sequence comes from Microtus ochrogaster, assembly GCF_000317375.1. NCBI lineage: Eukaryota > Metazoa > Chordata > Mammalia > Rodentia > Cricetidae > Microtus > Microtus ochrogaster. Next base: position 18,496,971 of record NC_022029.1, read on the forward strand.
TATTTTTAGGTAAGAAAACACTGTAGGGTTCATGTTTTATTGTTCCTTAGAGTTATATAAATTATATTTGGCCAAAACAAATGTAATTCCTACTGTGAGAACTGGGAACCCAAAATGTTGATTTTCCTCAACTTATAAACAATATGAGGTGGCTATGTTGTACTAGGTCACAATTTTCCAGTGCAGAGCAAAATATCAAACTCAGTTTTAATAACAAAACTATATATATCATTAAAGTTTCCTGTTCACACAGAATGTATTATATTACTCTGCCTAGCAAGGACATCTTTTGTGTTGGCCACAAATTCTAAAATACCCTATTTGATTGAATGGAAAACGTTTTAGCTATTTGCTGGTTTAAAAAAATGTCACAATGTTTAAATGCTCGTGGAAATTCTGCTTTGTCTTTGGTAGTAAGTATTGGATTTCTCATAGATTTGAATATTACAGGGTTTTGCAAACAAGTTCTAGAGGACAATTAGGATCATTTTCAGACTGTTAAATAAATCTTTTTAGTGTTTGGGAAGCAGATGTCTCTATCTTTGTAGAAAAAAATAAACCTCATTTGCATGCTTATTATATCAACTTCAAGTTGCATTGTAATTATTTACTGACATGCTTTTCTCTCCAAGAAGAATGGCAAGGTAATAGAGCATATGGCTTTTACTCTTGCCCAATGCTCTATTGTCTGAGAGTTGGAGCCTGAAAATAATCCATAAGAGGCTGGAGAGATTTAGTAGTTCAAAGAGCACTTGCTGCTCTCGCAGGAGATGCCCTTCAGTTCTTAGCACCCACACAGCTGTCTCTAACTCCAGCTCCAGAAAACCTACCACCTTCTTCTGCCATCTGTAGGCAACTTCATCCATGTGTGAGCACATACTGTGTGCTCACACATGCATGCACACTTATCCATAGGAATTGTCTACACTTACCGGGCCTAGGGGATTATCTCTATTCATATATACATATGCAATGAAAACTGGGCGTAGAACATTTACAGCATCTTAAATATTTATCATTCCTTTCTGTTGTAAGCATTCAGCATCCTTCTTTGAGGTTTTTGTAAAAATAGCTAAAAAAAAATTGTCAGTTTAAGTTAACACACTGTGTTATGTAACACCAGAAGTGAATCTTCCCATATGTATGTATGTATGTATGTATGTATGTATGTATGTATGTATGTGTGTGTATATATACCAGATTCTCTGCTTTCCTCCCTAGCATACTCCCTAGCCTGTAGCGACCACATTTTTAATCTTGGCTTCTTGGAAATTGATTTATTTAGCTTCCACATGGAAGGCAAATTTATTTTGTCTCCTGACTAAAGCTCTACACACAGGGGTTTAAGGAGGGTCATCCTTGCTCACCTCTGCTACTGCAACTGACAGCACCCCATTCTTTTGTATGGGTGAATACTATTCCGCAGCATCTGTGCACAGTTTTCTTTATCCATTCATCTGCTGGTTCTGTATCTGGATTATTGCAAACAGTGCTGCAAGAATAGGCATGTCATGATATTTCTTCAATGTACTGAGTTCATTTCCTTTGGATACATGCCCAGTAATGGTTTTCTGGACAACTTAGAGTTCTGTTCCTAGTTTTGCAAGGGACTTTCACTGTTTCCCATATTGGCTGCTCTGGTTTGTAGTCTGCCAGTAATGTATGAATTCTCTTTTCCCCACATCCTGTAGACATTTACCATCCTTTATCTTTTTGATAACAATCCCCATTCCAGCTGGGGAGAGATATACCGTATTGTGGTTTTCCTTATTTTTATTTTTTGCAGAAATTCATGATGTTGAACTTTTTAAAATAATCTTTAGTTAGTTATGTGTGTTCTTTGGAGAAATACCTATTCAGATCAACCAAAACGTTTTGTTATTTTAGTCCCTTTTGTATTTTAAAGAGTGATTCCAAAGTTATATTATTATACAAGTTTTCTAGGGACAGTGACTCATATGCATAATCTGTGCAATGGGATGATGAGGCAGAAGGACTGCTATGAGTATAAGACCAGACTGGGCTACACAGACTGTTTCAGAACTATCTAGGCATCTTAGTGAGACTTTGTTTCAAAATGAGGTAACATCAAAATATTTATAAAATTATTTTGTCATATTCCATATATTATATCTTTATAAAACTATTAGGAAGTAGGAACCAGAATTTCTATTCCAGCACCCACCTAACACACTGGGAAAAGCTCAACATATGCCTCAAACTTCAACACTGATGAGAACTAAGACAGCAGCATTCCTGGGGTTTGTTGGCTGTCACTGTAGCTGAGGAAACATGAGCTTCAGGCTCAGAGTTAGACTGTGACTCAAAGAAGTAGGCATCACTTGCTCCCCCTGTGCTGTGCACACCTGAACACATGTGCACATGCTCTACACATTCACACACAGAAATGAATACATTTTTGAATCACAATTTAATTATAATATCCCCCTCCTCTCTTTCCCAACACTTTCATATGCACCCTACCCCCAGCTCTCCTTCAAATATATGGCGTCTTCTTTTTCACTAATTGTTATTGCATGAATATGTGTATATATATATATATAGTCTTAAAGATAACCTGTTCCATTCATATAATATTTCTTATATGTATGTTTTCTGGGATGACTGTTTGACACTGAATAACTGATTGGTATGCTCTTACCTGGAAAGGAGCACTTCTCCCACCCCAACCTTTCCTTAGTTCCCTGTAGTTCTTCTGTGTAAGCCTGAGGTCTCATGGACTTTTCTCCATCCAGTCTGGTGTGTCCAATGCTATCAATCTTGTTCAACTGAAGTTAGGGCAATCATGTTGGTGAGACTGTTATGGGTATAGCTTTTGGTATTACTGGTTGACACAAACTCCCTGATCCTTTGACTCCTGCAAGCTTTTCTACCTAACCCCACTTCCCAAGCGTTCCCCAAGCTTTAGAAGCAAGAGTGTTTTGTAAATGTATCCATTGGGACTAAGTTCCACAACTCATCATTGTGATTGGCTGTGGTATTTTGTGGTGGTCTTTTCTGCTATAAAAAGAATTTTTCTTATTGGGGGCTGAAGACTTTACTGATCTGTGCCAGCAGGATAAATGTAATGCTAGCTTCATAAATTAATGGTTGTTCTTAAAAAAGTTTAAGATGCTTTTGATGACTGTTTCTTTTTCTTCAGCAGTTATAGGTCTGTTTAATTTGCTTATCTTGTCTTGATTTAATTTTGGGAAGTGATATTTATCCAGAAAGTTGTCTTTTTTTGTGGAGTACAGATTTTCGAAATATGACCTGATTTTCCTCCTCTGGATTTCCTCCGTGTCTGTTATTATGTCCCCTTTTCACTTTTGACTTTGTTAATTGGGATATTCTTTCTCTGCCTTTGGTTAGTTTAGATAAAAGTTTGTCTATTTTGTTGATTTTCTTGAAGAACCAGCTCTTTGTCTCATTGATTTTTTTGTATTGTTTTCTTTGTTTCAATTTTGTTGATTTCAGCTCTCCATTTGATTATTTCTTGCTGTCTAGTTCTCTTCAGTGAGTTTGCATCTAACTTTAGTTTAGTTCTAAAGTTTTCAAATATTCTGTTAATTCACTAGTGGGGGATTTTCCCAGCTTATTTATGTAGGCATTTTCCTGTTAACACTGTTTTCATTGTATCCCATAAATCTGGGTATGTTGTGTGGTAATTTTCATTGAATTTTAGGAAGTCTTTAATTTCTTCCTTTATTTCTTCCTTGGCCCATTAATGATTCAGGTGAGCATTGTTTAATTTCCATGTGTTTGTGGGCTTTCTGGAATTAGTATTGTTGTTGAATTCTAGTTTTAAGCCATGGTGATCTGAATTTTTTTAATTTATTTTTTATTGAAAATTTCCACCTCCTCCCACTTCCCTCCCCTCTCCCCACCTCCCCTCCTCCTCTCTCTTCAGTCCAAGGAACAGTTAGGGTTCCCTACTCTATGGGAAGTCCAAAGTCCTCCCTGCTCGCCCCAGGTCCATGAAGGTGAGCATCCAAACAGACTAGGCTCCCACAAGGCAAGTCCATGCAGTAGAATCAAAACCCAGCGCCATTTTCCTTGGCATCTCAGTCAGCCTCCACTGTCAGCCATATTCAGAGAGTCCAGTTTGATCACATGCTCCATCAGTTCCAGTCCAACTGGCCTTGGTGATCTCCCATTAGATCAATCCCACCGTCTCAGTGGGTGGACACACCCCTCGCGGTCCTGGCTTCCTTGCTCATGTTCTCCCTCCTTCTGCTCTTCATATGGACCTTGGGAGCTCAGTCCAGTGCTCCAATGTGGGTCTCTGTCTCTATCTCCATCCATCGCCAGATGAAGGTTCTATGGTGATATGCAAGATATTCATCAGTGTGGCTATAGGATAAGGCCAGTTCAGGCACCCTCTCCTTTTTGCCCAAGGAACTAGCTGGGGACATCTCCTTGAACACCTGGGAAACCCTCCAGAGTCAAGTCTCTTGCCAACCCTAAAATGGCTCCCTTAATTAGGATATCTACTTCCCTGCTCCCACATCCATCCCTCCTCCATCCCAACCATCCCATTCCCTCAAGCTCTCCCTATCCTCCCCTTCTCCCTTCTCTCTCCCCATCTCCCCTTATCCCCACCCCAACCCCACCCTTATGCTCCCAACCCCTGTCCGGCAATCTTGTCCACTTCCAATATCCAGAAGGATAACTATATGTTATTCTTTGGGTTCACCTTCTTATTTAGCTTCTCTAGGATCACGAATTATAGACTCAATGTCCTTTATTTATGGCTAGAATCCACTTATGAGTGAGTACATACCATATTCATCTTTTTGGGTCTGGGTTACTTCTTTGGGTTGGAGTTTTCCTTCTAGTACTTTTTGTAGAGCTGGGTTTGTGGCTAGGTATTGGTTAAATCTTGTTTTCTCATGGAATATCTTGTTTTGTCCTTCTATGGTGATTGAAAGTTTTACTGGGTATAGTAGTCTGGGCTGGCATTTGGTGGTCTCTTAATGGATGCATGTTTGACCATGACCTTCTGGCTTTTATTGTCTCCAATGAGAAGTCAGGTGTAATTCTGATATATCTGCCTTTATATGTTACTTGACCTTTTTCCTTTACAGCTCTTAATATTCTTTCTTTATTCTGTATGTTTAGTGTTTTGACTATTATGTGATGAGGGGACTTGGTTTTGTTTTGTTTTGTTTTTTTGATCCAGTCTATTTGGTGTTCTGTAAGCTTCTTGTATCTTCATAGGCATATCTTTCTTTAGGTTGGGAAAGTTTTTTCTGTGATTTTGTTAAATATATTTTCTGTGCTTTTGAGTTGAACTTCTTCTCCTTCTTCTATAACTATTATTCTTCTTATGGGTCCCATATTTTCTCGATATTTTGTGTTAAGCTTTTGTTAGATTTAATATTTTCTTTAACTGATGAGTCTACTTCCTCTATTGTATATTCAGCGCTTGAGATTCTCTCTTCCATCTCTTGTATTCTCCTGTTTATCTTTGCATTTGTGTTTCCTGATCATTTTCTCATGATTTCTGTTTCTATAATTCCCTTGGCTTGTGTTTTCTTTATTGTCTCTATTTCAGTTTTCAAGTCTTGAATAGTTTCTCTTATATGTTTGATTGCTTTTTCTTGGTTTTCTTTAAGGGATTTGCTGATGTCTTCCAATTATTTTGTTTGTCTTTTCCTACATTTCTTTGAAGGAATTTCTCATTTCCTCTTTAAGAGTCTAAAACATTTTCCTGAAGTTATTTTTTAGGTCATTTTCTTCTGCTACATCTATATTTGGTTGTTCAAGTCTTGCTGTTGTAGGGTCTCTAGATTTTACTGGTGTCAAATTGCTCTTTGTGGTGTTGCATGTGTTCTTACCTTGTCTACTCATCTTTTCCTCTAATTGGTGTGGTTGGGGCTGTCTGTGACTCTGGTGATTAATCTTCTAGGCACCAGTGGTTCCAAGGTTCAGATGATTGTTCCTCATGGTACACTCAGTGCCACGGGTCTAGTTACCCCACTGGTCACTCAGTGTTCCTGGAGGTTGCTCAGCACTCCTGGGGGTTTGCCCCACTCCTGTGGAGTTTGCTGACTCATTCCTGTTTCTTAAAATGTCCCTGGTCTGAATTTGCTCCTGTGGAGATCCCTGGCTTGGGGTTGGTCCTGCAAAGGTCTCTGGCTCTGATCTTCTCCTTTGGAGGTCCAAGACTCACTTGCACCCAGATTCTCAGAGGACCTGGCTCAGGCCTTCTCCCTCCGAGGTCCCAGACTCATGCCTGGACCCACAGAGATTTCTGGTTCCTTCCTACCCCCTTAGAGGTCACAGAGTGATGTCTGGACTCACAGAGGTCCTGGTTCAGGCCTTGCCCCTCAGAAGTCCCAGATTCACCCCCAGACCTGCATGGGTCCTGGTTCAGGTTTACTCACATGAAGGTCCCAGTTTCATACCTGGACCCACAGTGGTCTCTGGCTTTGGCCCACTTGCCAGCAGTTGCTGCCTTGTACCTGCTTTTGTGGAATTTGCTGCCTCAGGCCTGTTCTGGCCTAAGTTGCTGGCTCAGATCTGTTTCTGTAAATGTCCCTGGTCTGGATCTGCTCCTGCAGAGGTCTCTGGTTTGGGGTTGGTCCTACAAAGGTCTCTGGCTCCACTCTACTCTTGAGTCTCAGACTGGAGTGCGCCCAGACCTGCAGAGGTCCTAGCTCAGTCCTAATCCCTCAGAAGTCTCAGACTCACGCCTGGACTTGCAGAGGCCTCTGTGGGGGAATTGGAAAGGAGGAGAAAAGGGAAATTGTTCAGAGTTGAATTGTTTTGAAAAATGAAAATCCCCGACGAACTGTTGTTTAGCAAGGTGTATGTAAGTATCACTATTGAATTGCTCAAGTAACATGGCTAATGTCATGACTTTATTTTGCATCATTTTACTACAAATAGAAACTGTTAAATTTAGCCCACTCAGCTGGCATTAGAGGAGCTGCTTCTTGCAGAAGCTGGGAACTACTCTCAACAATGTATGGAAAGTGATAGAACCTGGAACATTCAGCCCTAAAACAGATGTTTCTATCAAAGTTCTCCCCTCCGGGCTTAGGGAACTATGTGAAAAGGAAGGCAGAAAGATTTTAAGAGCCAAAGAGAATGAATGCCACCAAGGAAACTCTGTATTCCAGACACAACAGAACCGAGGCACTTATGATCTCCCAGAGACTCTGGCAGCACACAAAGGACATAGAGACACTGGATCCAGACAGTGTTGCACCACTGAGAGGAGAAAGTGGACTGGAGCTCCAGTCCCTAACCAGGAAACCATCTTCAGATGACATCCATTTGCAAAGGAAAACTTAGTTGTCTTCAATGGAGTCTCACTGGGTATATAAACCACATTTAAGGGTAGGCTCCATATCTAGCAGTAGATAGATGGCAATAAAAAAATTAACCCGGTGGTATTTTTTTAGAAAAAAAAAACAATCCAAACAACAGCAAAAAAACACCCGCACATAAAAACCTTTGAAGTTTGTTTCTGCTTTTGATTCTTGGCTCATAGTCTAAGCAGGTCTATTCCATCACATGCTTCCTCCACTGTGGGCTGCATCACCACAAGCCCGAAATAATCACAGAAAGGAACCTTCAGAACACTTAACAAGCCTTTTCCTTTTTGAGAGTTTATTATTGCAGACATTTTGTTATAATGAAAACAGACTGCCTTGCAGGTCTATTTGTTTGTTTGCTTGTCTCAATGTTTTCATAATTTTGTGTCTCATTCTTGAAGATTTATTCCTAGTACATCAAGTGGAGGTCAAGTCTGAGACATCCTACTTTCAGAAAACCCTGTTCTTCATCCATCATACCAGATTCCTGTGGCATAAACACAAACAGCACCACTTGTAACTAAGAAACACTGTTCAATGTGTGAGAGAAAAATTAAAATGTCAGGAGTGGCCAAATAAGTAAAAGCATCAACTAGAAAGAGAATCAGTGAAGAAAGACAAACAGGGAAGGTTGGGTATCAAACAATTAAAAGACAAAAGCAAAATTTTCATATACGGTAGAATTAGTTATTGCGAGATAATTGTGACAGAAGAAACATTTCAGAATGTTAGCAGGTGTTTAAGACATTAACTGAGAAACTTTTTTCTTTGCTTTTGAGTTGGGGGTCTCAATTCATTGCCTATATTGACTTAAAATTCTCAGCCCAATTGACCTTCTTGCCCCAGATCCACTGGTAGGTGAAACCCTCAGTTGAAACTTTAAAAGATAAAGAATAAATAATGACCTATAATTTAAAGTCAATAAATGTGTTACGATATAATGTTAAATGACGGAAACAGTTAATGGAAGATTTATTTAAAGATGTAAAAACAAAACCCTAACCCCCCCCAAATCTATGAAAAATTAGTATGAAAATCTAAGAAAATTTTGAAACTAGAATATCACTAGGTAAAACATTATTTAAGTGGGAAGATAAAATTCATTTTCAGATGTACAGTGATTAGATAGTTTACCTACCAAAATCTATAGTTAATAGCTTTACCAGACAATTAACCTTGGTCTGAATTGACTGGCTTCTTCTATAACAGAGAAAGAATCCAGGAGTTTCCTACACATGTAATTTGAGTGGAGAGGTATGTATGGTGTGTCTGGTTATTGTTGGGTTTCTCCAGCACGAAAATACTTCCTTATATACTGTGCCCCCTATCCAGTAGAAGAGGAACAGGTAGGCATGTGTGGTTTCAGGAGGAAACAGAAGAGGTAATATAGAAAAGAAGTCCAAAAGAATTATTGAAGTATTTATAAGATATTACAGTGGCCATACAATTTTGAATAGAAAAGGGACAGATAGGATATTCGTTTTCACCCAATACACTGGTGAAAATTCTTATGTCAATTTGACACAAGCCAGAGTCATCTAAAAGGAAGAGACAACGTTTGAGAAAATGCCTCCACAAGATCCAACTGTAAGGCTTTTTCTTAATTAGCAATGAGGAAGGACAATTGTGGATGGTACCACCCATGTGCTAGTAATCCTGGGTTCCGTAAGAAAGCAGATTGAGCAAGCCAGTAAGTATCACCCCTCTATGGCCTCTGCATCAACTCCTGCCTCCAGGATCCTTCCCTGGTTGAGTTCTTGTCCTGAATTCTTTTGATAATGAACAGTGCTGTGTAAGTTGGTGCACTGTGGTAAAAAAAAAAAAAAATCAATCACCTATAGCAAATGATCCTAAAGTGCAATGGATTAAGTAAGAGAGCTCATTCTCAAAAATAGAGCTTATTCTCAAGAATCTGAACATCATTGGAGTATGAGCTGACCAATGACAGGCTGAAATTTGCAAGGTAATACAAGTTACAAAGTTGTGACTGTTTCATCTCCTTCAGAAAACTGCTCCAGGGCTTTAAGGCAACTTGACAAGCTCAACTCATTGGCAGAGGTCGCAGCGAAAGGTTCATGACAGAAATATTTGTCAAGTCACTCACTGCATTCACTCTTGGAAAATTCATTAGAAATCAAACCAGGAGAAGAAAGTATACTGCCTACTTTCCTAAACAGGTCAGAAAAAAAGTGTTGACTAGGGAACCAATAATTCTACCTACCCCTCCAGTTGAAATATGACTGCAAGAAACAGTGGAGAGCCAGGAAATGACTTAGTTACATATCTGTTTTGCAGATAAAGCTGATGTGATATGTGAACCACATATCATATATCAGGCACAGCAACAGAATCGGAGAGAAATGGAGGATGTGTTCCTTTATTCATGTGGTGCATTATGGATTGATGTTTTCTTGCTGCGTGTGGAGCGACCTTTGGCACTTCCCTTGGCTTCTATGATCTCCTCAAAGGTTGTCTAGAAGGTCAGAGATCTTACTGTGTCTTGCCTTAGATTGAGAGGGAATTGATTGGAACAGTGAGGAATAGTGCCATTATCCTCCTAGGGCTCTCTCCTTAGTGTGGTGTCCCATGACAATCAAGCTCGCTCCTCTAGTCCACTAAGAGTTCCAATGGGATTAAAGCCAAGAAGTGGTATCAGGCTGGAAGTAATTTCTTTCTACTGGTTTGTCATCAGCATTATAATGCCAGTTTTCCATACAGTCCAGGCCAATCCTTCTGCCACATTTTCTCCACTCTGAACATGTTGAAAGTGTAAGTCTGTTCTGAAGACTGTGTTTGAGATATTGGGGTATGATTAGAAGAATTTTTGACATACATGGTTAAAATTTTTAGAAGTTTAGCATTTAAATTCATCATCTTTAACTATTTGGAATATTTATCATAATAAATGCTTCATTTCCTTGTGATGAAAAGTGAATGAGACATCACTCTATTGCACCTCCGGGGATTTGAACATTAGAAAGTAGGGTATGTTCCATTTGACAATGCAAAAAGTGTGCATGCTGTTTGTTTTGTTGCTATGTGTACTACTCAGCCCCCAAGATACCTTGGCCTGGACAGATGCCATGTTGAGTTACAGGGCTACATAATTCTACCTTCTGAGTAAGCTGTATGAGCCCTCAGTGTTCCCAGCTCAGGCATCTGCACATCAAGAGGCCTATGGGACCTGGTAGTATTCATTTTGGTTTGTCCTTAAGCCAAGAACATTTACAGAAGCCCAAGTCCTACAATTCCTGCCCAAGCAATGACTATCATAGAGGCAGTGTAGCTCCTGCTGAGAGGGAATGGTGTGCAGGGCCTTCCCACGGCAAGTCCAATGGAACCCATTCCTTTACAGGTGGATCTTTCTGGCTCAAAGAAGGATTGAAATTGAAATTAGCCATTGGAAATTTCATTCAGGTCAATCCAAGCATTGCAAAGTACAGTAACTTCAGAACTTTCTCCATTAAGTAATCAAGTCCAATTTCTATCTATGTCCTTCTCCCACAGCAGGCAGGACCGAGGCCCGCGTTGTTTGCCTTCCATGCGCACAGTTGCTGTCAGACTGGAGTGATAGATCGCTCCTCAGGAGCTCTTATTCCTGACCTCGTGTAGTTTGTGATCTGGTCTGGAACAGCACAGCCATGCGCAAACACCACTCATTGAACACGGCAGCCTGTGACGGAGTGGTCAGCCACACAGTTCAGACAATAAGGGTTCCAGAGCCAACAACAACTGCTAACTGGGTCGTAGAGCCAACTTTAAGAGAAATGGGATTGTGACGAAACCATATACATAAAGATGCCTGATCCTCTACTGTTTCCTTTCTTCCAACTTAAATTTCCCTGCAGCAGATCAAAACCCCTCTGCAGCAGTAATCACTTTACAATGCAGTTTAAACTAATGGGCACACATTTGATAGACACATTCTAATTTTGGACAGACCCGCCACCCATCCATCACTCTGACCCACTCCAGAGGGTGAGGTATCATCCATCTCAGAGCTTTCTGCACATTGCTCCCCTGTTCAAACACACAAATAGCTTCCTACAGCGAATGTCAGTCAGTCCGTGTGGAGACACTTTGTCTCTCCAGGAGGGGCCTGCCTTACCAGCCCATATCTGGTTTATAGCTAGCAGATAATTCTAAAGAACTCTTCAGGATGGTTTAGCCATGTCCTATGACCTTATATGACCACAATAGGTCATGGAATGGACAACGTCACCATTTCAAGTGTTTCCCTTTGTGTCATGGCTTTTCCAGCCGTGCAACATTTTCCTTCCATGCATCCCTGGGGAAGGCGGTTGGAAAGGTGTTCACTCACCTTCATCAGAGAGTGCAGCACAGCTATTAATAAGTTTCTAATTGACTGGCCATTAGTTTTAGTGAGCTCCAGTATGCGGTAATTCCCGACGTAGGGCTGGAATTCAGTGAGGCAAGTGAGTGACATGCCTGGCGCACAGCATTGAAGGCTCATTTCATTCTTGGCAGTCGAACCCACTCTTGAACGCTGACGGTCCAGAGTCAGCCTTGCTTCCAATAGCTCACCCTGGCTTCTTTGTGCTTATTACGCTAGAAGTGGCACTTGTTTGGGATGTTATTATGCAAGATACTAGCAGGGTGTGTGTTATTCAGCAAAGGCAGATACAGACCTGATGTTCTCTAACCAGGCGTCATAAATAGGACCCACCTGGGGTCTGCACACATTAGACAGCTTCCCTACACAGGATGCAAAAACAATTATGCTAAATATGGCACTTCCTAGCTGGGCTTCACTAGAAGTATTGGTTTTGCAGTCAGATCTACTGAGCATCAAAGACCATCTTCTTTCTGCTGCTGTTGGCAAAGCTGCACAGTTAGGACAGGAGGAATAAAAATGAAAATGATAGGGAAGAGGTGTACAGAAGGACAATTGTGGTGCCTTCAGGGAACTGATAACGACTTCAGGAATTACTCAGAAAACACAAAACCCTGAGTAAAATCTATTATTATTATTATTGTTAGATTCATGGCAATTTTTAGAGTATATTCTTCAAACCTTACAACAGTTACTCAAGGGCACAGGTCCATGTGCATGCATCTGTAATTGTCAACACAATTATGAAGCATGTCTGGGTTCTTGGACAGGAGTCCTATTTTTTCTTTGTTTTGTTGCATATTTGGAGAGGATAATTGTGTTAGGATTTAAAAGAGAAACTTCAGGGCTGGCAGGCAAACTGCAAATCTCTTTAGCGAGGAGGGCACACAGTGAGTCCTCTCATTCCACTATGTGTGTCCTGAGGGTCAAATTCAGGATGGTAGACTTGGCAGCAAGCACCTTTACCCGCTGGGGCACCTTGTTGGTCAACATGTCCATTTCTTACCTGCTAAGAACAGTGACATAGTAAACGCAGACTCTTCCTGAACTGCCACACCTACAAAGGGAAAGGGAATAGTATGTGAGGCCATTAAATGAAAATCTTTACGTGAATCACAGGCTATTACTTTTATTTACCACTAACTGGGATGATTTAATTTCATGGCATTACAGAAATTGAAAGAATGATCAAATCTGCAATTATAGGGACAATGTGACACATGAAACCTTTAGGTAGTAATGATACCTGGTACACACCAGACAGTATAGATTTTGTTTCTGGGCAAAAGAATAGGGCTTCCAAAGTAAAGGAGTAATTTCCTTATAATTTCTAAGCAAATTATCACATCAAACACACACACACACACACACACACACACACACACACACACACACCTCATTTATACCATGATGCAAAGCATTCTTGTCCTTTCTAACTCTGTTCCATTATGCTTTGGCTATGGCAGTGTGTGTGGTAAGAATATGGTAAATTCAGTTCAGCAGCTTACCCCTTGAGACCATTTCTATCACTAGGCATGATGTTTCCATGACGTATTCCCGAAAGAGCAGACTGGCATTGAGTCAATGAATACATATATCTGCACCTTTGAACCACAATTAATCTTACTTTAATTAGGCAATTGTGACAATATTGCCTTGATTTGAAAAGTAAATTATTTATTTTTGGCTAGCATTATTCAAAAGATTTCCCAGACTTTTTATTAATATTAGCCAGAAAATTAGGATTTGTATATAAAGTTTCACATAAACACTATGGAGGAAAAATAATTAATTTAGTTTTCCTAGGCTCTCTGGGGAAAACAATCAAGTTTTGAATGTGTGTTGGGAAACCCTTTTGGTGAATGTCTTGAAGCTTTTCATGATGCTAAATTCAGAGGCAGTGACACTAGAGAGAGTTTAAAATTATCCTAAGGAAAGTAGCCTTTAAATATAGTATTAAGTAAAAAAGGAATGGACCAATGAAATGGTCTGATATTAATAGTCCTTTAATAATTTAATATTTAGGACAAGTAAGCAAAGCCAGATGTTAACTGAAATGTCTCCCAGTTGGGTCAGAGTCTGAGCATTTTCCTCCAGTGTAAACACCCCCGCCTTGTGCCCAGGAGTTGAGCATGGGCGGAGGACCAAGTCATACAGTCGTCCACTACCCAATCAGCGTACAGTCACTACGAATAACACAAAACAAAAACATTTTAAGAAACAAACTGTACACACGGAAAGAGAGAGAGAGGAGGGAGGGAGGGAGGACAAACCTGGTATTCATAACCTCACATTCTCTTCTCCTAACATCCCAACGATTTTGATAGCCCACCACACTCATGGCTTGAAAGCTTCCAGGACTCATTTAAGAGTCTCGGGGAGTCTGATTTACTTCTCAATGGCCCATTCATCCTTTGAACGTTTACTCTATAGTCCTGTGCAGTTCTAACCTAAGCTGGATTTCAGACATGAAAACTGACCTCCGACACCCAATCCTTTTGCCAAGTCCCAGTCAAGGAGGGCTCTTGGAATAATTTCGAGTTGCTATAATGACAAGTTTAAGATTCAATTATTAAGAGTAGTAATTTATTTTGACTATGTTTGTAAAAATGGCTTCTGTCCAGCTAAATTTGCTCCCTTCACAGCCAAAAGGCCCAAGATAGCAGCGATGATCCTCACGACAAAATGACAGAGCAGTTTGCTCTCTGTTGTTTAATGCCACGTCAAACAGAGGGATTTCCACGGGGCTAGGATGGAGACATTTCTCTTTTGCCTTAGTTTGGGCAAAAAACTTGATTTCCTTCAGATAGCTGTAATGGATGGTGTGGACGGCAGAGAGCAATCAGGCTCAGCTTGAGGCAAATGCCAAATGTTTCCCAGAAGGATAAATCTTGTTTCCTGCCTTACTTCACAGAATTAAGCCTTAAACAAGTCATGTTCTGTGGCTTGGATGCTGTGTTTATATCAGCGTTGGCTCTCTGGCTCATGGTTGGGAACATTGTATTGGTCTGTAACTCGGGAAGGTTTCCCTGAAGAAGAAATCATTGCCCCAGTATCTTTATCTCCCATTCCGTTTTATTTGTTCTATTAATACGAGCGAACAAGCTCTGAATCGTAAGGAGATTCATGGAGACAGTGACATTGGCCAGGTGCAGCTTGCAAAGCCCGTGATTTAGCATCGTGCTTTGGTTACTGTCTTTCCCAGGAGTTGTATGAAAGATGCCTCTTCATAAAGGATTTTTGTTTTGGAAAATTATAACAGCACCCTGTCTCCACGCAAGGAGCATTCTGAGTCGATTCAGTAGGAAGGTCTTTTCCGGAGGGTTCAGGGTAGGCTCAGACCTTGTGGTCTCAGGGTCTTAAATGAAACCAAATCCTCCGGGAATTGCATTCGCTTATGGTTTAGTAACAGGCCACTTCCTGTTTCGAAGCGAAATGGGCTTGAAGAGGCTTATAAAAAAGGCTCAAAAGGTTTCTTGGACATCAAATGACTCTAGTAAAACATTTTGATGAGTTAAGTGTAAATGCATCAGCAGCATACGGATTAAATTCCCTTCTAAATAAACATTAACAGAGAACATGTTTGGCAAAATGCATTCGGAGTTTTTGCAAAACCGAAAACATTTGAAAAAGGAGTGTGAGATATTTGATGAACTCAGAGAGCAGCCGGATTGCCCATCCCATACTGAATATTTTCTTTGGATGTTCTGCAGATGTCAAATAAATTAGGATGCAGATATTAAAACCAACGTAGGCTGTAGAAGCCATCAGCAGCCTGTCACTAAGAAGGGCGTTCCTGTGGATACCCTGGTAACGTATGTGTGACTGAAGAGAGCCCCAGGGGACCTGTAACCCTTTCCTCACTCACAGGCAACAGTTCTTTCCCAGATTCACCCTTCCAGATCCTTCTGTTATTCATGGAGGGCTCCTGCATCTGTTTTTCTGCCTGTGAGCTATTTTGGCTCCCACAGAGGATTCTGGTTTTGCTATATATCTGCAATGGAGCATTGGTGCCACCAGGCAGATGACAGCCTTGCTGTAGCTCAGGCCAAGGCCTTTTATTCAGAAGCCACTGCCCTTGTCAAGACTCTCATTATCTCACACCATCTATTTTTTTTTTCTGACGTCCTTCCAAGACAAAATTCATTAAGCCTTTGGGACATTGTAAGTGACAACGAAACTGAAAGAATAAAGGATACATGTTGAATGTACCGTCATCTGCACTCAGTCACTGGATGGATAGTCAACTTTTACTTCAAGCATTAAAAAAGTTCAGTTTCATCCCCCACCACCTTGTGTGTGTACAAGCATTTGTGTGTATGTTCCATGTGCTTATGTGTACAGATGAGACAAGTGTGACAATTAGTCTAGGCTAGCAGACCATAGCGTGAGGTATCTGCCTGTCCCCACATCCCTAGCAGAGATATTACAGGCATGCAACACCTCACTTCACTGTTTACATGTGTCCTGAAGATTGAATTCAATTATCTGTGCATACACATCACAATTATTTTAGTAACTGACCACCTCCCCAGTCCTCACTTTTTTGAGCCAAAATTTTTGAGTTTATTTTGAGTCATGTAGCCACCATGTAGTGTGGGCTATGATTCTCTAATTTATAACCATGTTGAGTTGATGATCATTTTGATTTTGAACTCTATGTGCAGAAAATAGATTATAAAAAAAATGAACAAGCCATTAGGCAACAATGATTTTCTTTAAATTCTCTAATTTAACACTGGAACTTTATAACAGTGCTTTTGGTACATTGTAAGTAACCATCTGTACCATATAGAAAAGTAATATGCCACTTTCTAAAACACCTACTAAAGCCTGGATAGATGGTACCCAAGCATCACTGTGTGTGTATTCATCTTTTCTTTTTATGGCACCTTCATGCATTTGCTAACGGGTTTCTGACTAAGGCCAGTGAAGGCTGTATCTGTTGACCTCAAATCTCTGTTCCTTCAATTTATTCTCCATATGGTTGCCAGAATTTCTTTCAAAAGGGAGAGGCTTGTCATTCACCTGTTCAATAATATTTGATGCCTACCAGGTGCCTCGAGAATAAAGCCCAGATTCCTTAACTTGATGTTCAAATCCCACTTGTCTGGCCCTAGTTTTCCTTTCAATTCATGTCCTACCACCTCATAATCCAGACAAAAATCCCCAGATTCCACATGTTCATATACTCATACTGTTATCTAGTCTCAACATTTTACACACCTGTAAATATTTGCTAGACTACAGCTTTAAATATAGAACTTTCTTGCTGTACTCCATTACACATGGAAGGAAAGGATGCTTGGCCTATGCATTCTGTAACACCAGAGTCTATGACTTGATTTTTCCAGATAGTTATATAGTAGTAGCATTCATCTTCAGATGTTAATATGTTAGTAATTATTAGGGACTGTTAGCTTTCTTATATTGTAAATGATGCAATAAGAACTTAGTACAGGTCACAGTAGATGGAGAGACAGGAGAGTCAAGATATGGAACTTTCAACCACAAGGATTTATAGAAATGCCATTTGGTGCATATGATGATATTGTTGTTCCATCTCGATTTTCCTGGTTAGAAGTACAAGACACTACATACAGCGCCTCTTATTTTAGAAGGTCAAGCTAAAGGTTCTGGGGCCAAATCCAGAAATCAGTCTTTGAAATAACTATTCCACATGACAGAGGGAAAGGAAGAGGTCTCTTAAAGTTTCTGACCTAAAACCACATCAACTAGTCTAAAAAAACTGCTAAAGCATCACAAAGAACCAAAACTTGGAAGAATGTGGAGCCCTGAGAAGGGGCGTGGCAGATAGTGAACTACTCACCAGTGATAAAACATAAATACCTGATTAATGGCATGTCTGACAGGCAGGCAAATGCCCACTGAAATCTGAGCTAAGTTATTCTCTACCCATCATGTTTTGAAGTCTGATGTCCCCAAGTGTGGGTCAGCAGGAAATCAACAGAAGTTCTTAGACTTTATAGATAGTTGTAACTTGGTACAATCACATTTCAAAATTGCTTTGTATTACCTTCTAATCCTAAGCGTTTGCCTATTTTGGGACATGACAAACACACTGTGTGATATGTACTCATCATGTCTGCATACATACAAGAGAAGAGATTGGAGTAACACCTTACAAACACTCCTTTTTATAAAAGGAAAGTCTCATCCCACTTAAGAAATAACATTTTAAATTTATTATTAGAAAATTTAATAAGTTATGCTAAATACTTTGATCATAACCATCCACCATTACCTTGATTTTAGTAGTGACTCTGTAGGTGTCTATAACAGAGGAACTGGTCACACAAACAATCATATTTCACATGAAGATTACACTAATAAGTTTCATAAATGTTGAGCAGTAAGTGTTCCTCCCAATAATAAAATATCAGTGATTATTAACATAATTTCAGAGCATACACATAAATTCTAATAATATATAATAAAACAATGAGTGCCATGATTTAGAATGTCAAGTTGTCTGTGCAGGTAAGCAGTTTCAAATATTCATCAGAGATGGGTTTGCCAAGTTCACTTTTCCTTTACTTATGCAAAAGATGATACAAAGTATTTAGGTGGTAAATATTATAAACAATTTTTTAAAAAAAAATCAAGTATCTATTATGTTAAAATCACTAGCTTCAGGTCATGGTAGTAAAGGAAGAAATGACTCTCCTCTTTGAGTAAAATGGGCATCCACACTTGCTGTGAATGCCGTAGTTTTCTTTGTGCTCTCCTTTGCCTGCCCCAACCTTACTCTACTACATCTTCAAGTTCAGTGCACTTATTTCTTGCTCTTCCTCACTAGATTTAACCCCAGTTATTATGATATTACTTTTTAATCACAGGGGGAAAAAGAGAGAAAATGTCTTCTGTTTGCTTGCTTTTATGAACATGGTGTTTAAATGGGTTGAATCATTGCATTCAGTGGCTTGTTATGCAGGACCTACAAATTAAGAAGTAAGCCTTCACCCCTATGGTCTAGCATCTGGGATACAGGAAGGTACTCTGCGTGCTACCAAAGGAGAAACATAAACACCAAGTCATCCACAGACCCTTTGATCTAATGGTGTCGTGCATGCGAGGTTAGGGCAATGGTGGTGCAAAGTTGTAGGAGAAGCCAAACGACAAAGAAAAGCCTTGAGCTTTTAACGTCTACATCTCTCAACAAACCAGATCACACTAGGGACCAGCAATCATTTCCATGTTAATCTCACCAGACAAAGAGCTGGATCAACTACATGAACAACTCTTTCTATAAGAATGACTTAGTTAAATCTCCACCAAACCCAGATGCCATCCAAGAGTGACATTTGTCCAGATCTGACCCAGTGAGTTCCTGTACTCAGAGTGTGTTCTAGTCTAATGCCAACCCTTGTCTGTCAATTAGATGAAGGCTCCACACCTAACTATCTGTGATGATGAGAATGGATGCTCCACAGAAGCAGCTTGCCTGGGAGACTGAGTGCCTCTGCGAGGCGGGGAGAAGTCATGGTACGAAAAGGCAAGAGCCAGGGATTGCCAGTCCCAACTGTGCAAGAAGCCGTTTATTTGTTTTGTGGGTGTTTTTCTCCTCTGTAAACATGTTCTGGGGCCAAGTTATCCGTACATGTTTTATAATGTGGGACTATAAACACAAGCATTCTCTTCCAAAAATGGAACTTTAGGACTTCCCTCGGGAGCAAGCTCTTATTTCTTCTGAATTCAGAACCTAACATTTGGGGAAATGCTACATCTCTAAGGTTTAGGGGGTTCCTAATCCTAACATCAAAGGAAAGAAATGCTGAAGATGTTTAGAGACACATAATAGAATACAAACCCACTTCTGCTTCTGTTGAGGACAATTCCTTGGCACAGTCTGCTTAATGGAATAGAGAAATGTGTAGGTGTTGGAAGGGACAGCTGGCACTTTGAAGAGAATTTTCCTTTAACCATATGTTCTGAGGTCTCCGCACATAATGAACCAATATTTTCGTTTTTGAAGTCATTGCTGGGTGGTTGTACTTTTTCCCATACTCCTTTACTCTAACCTGGACACGGGTTGCTTTTAAAGAACTATTTCAATAGAGTCTATAAACAGTAACGAAACCTCGGCACATTGAGTGAATTAAATGCGTCACCACACTGTGCACTTGTGAATAAAGGATCCTCAGGCAGATATGACAGTTCTGCCAAATGGCAAGGGACTGTCCTCTGGAGTGACTAGCAATGCACATGCTCTCACTTCCAAAAATCAAAAGCCCCTACTTCCATCCTCTTAAGTGACATTCTTGCCAAGTTGTAAAAGAGTCGCTGTAGTTAAGCTTTGAAGAGCTGTATGTACAGCAAGTGTGCACTGCCAAAGGAAAGCACTAGAGTGGTCTGATCCAGTCCTTTATCTTCCTCCCAGAAAACAGTGGCTAGGGCCTCTGTAGCTCCATATGTAAACATTTCTCTGTCTGAGAATATATCGCTTTCAAAGGTCTTGTTGCCTGGAATGGAGAACTTGCGAAAACACACACTATCTAGATCATTTTTATGCTTATTAGCCACTTACTAAGGAACTTCATCCTAACTTAACTTTACATTAATTTAATTGGAAACTATGTTTATATGTACATACACATATATATTCTGTAAGTTTTACTCTCTTCAGCCAACACAATGGGAGAAGAGATTATCAAAAAGGAGAAAACGAGAGGCTAGCCCTCTTCTTTTACCCTGTGAGGAAACACCAGTTAAACACTTAGTAGAAAATGCTCATATTTCCTATTCAGTCTAACTTTTTTTCAGTTACACCAGAGCCAGAATTGTAACCTTCTCCTGCCTTTTTTCTGAGGCCTCTGTATTTACTTAAACTCTCCCTTTATGTTCCCACACATGTTGGTCCTCAGCCTCCTCATGTCACCCAGCCATTCCAGCTATCTTGGGCTTTTGTCACTTGGACCATTCATACTGTGTCTCTCACAGTTGCTATCCCACCTAGTGGCTTTCAATTTTTTTGTGAATTAATCTCTTTGGAATGAACTGTACATGATTTGGAACTAGTAATCTCCAGTCTCATTTTACATGAACAACCAAGGAAGTTTTCTATTCCCAGAAGTCTGCTTCTTAGATGAAAACTCACAAGTATCATGATCCCCTATAGTTGCCACATGGCCCTGTAGGACCTATTTCTGTTTTAGTAAATGCTAGATGTTTTTTTAAGACCAGTTTAAGGGTATTTTTTTTTTACTTGAAACCCTCTTGTGTGTCATGCCATTCTGATAGGTGGAGCTACACCCTCCCTCAACTCCTTACCCTTCTTTGCTGGTTTTGTACAGATATACATAGTTTTACTTAGTTATTCAGCTTAGTCATGTTCACGGGCATCAATCACATCTTGGCTTTCCTTCTGAGCAAACAGTGTTAGTACTAGCCAGGAAGGTGACACTCAAGGCAGGGAGTCTTTGAGTCTCTCTTTCTGTCTTAGTTTCTTTTCCCTTTTGTTGTGATAAAATATTCCTAATAGAGTTAGGGGAAAAGGGCTTGCTTAGTTCACAGTCAAGGTGTAGACAACCATCATGGTAGGAAGAGCTGATGACAACACATCTAAATCAGCAAAAAGTGAGGAACGAAGGCTTATGTACTGCTATGTGTACCAGGCAGAGGGTGGTGTTGCCCATTGTGAATGGGTCTTCCCACTTCAATTAACATTAATCAAGATAATCTAGATTCTGCAAAATTGACAACACCAACCATCATATATCCTCAAGGATCCCCTACATCCTCTTGAGTTCTTTGGCCAGATATTCTTCCTTTAAGATTCCTTCCGATCTTATTTGGAATTCTCTCCCCCCCTTTGCCCATCACAAAAACTCAAGGACAGTGCATGACTTACATGTTTTCCACAGCACAATGACTTATCTCCATCACACAATGTGCTTTGTTATTGTGTTTATTATTTATTTCTCCATATTTGGTTATAAACTTCAAAAGGGTGAAAATTCTGTTGTGCTCACCCCTTTATATGAACTGTACCGTAGAGCCTGATAAATAAGGGGACTATTCAGTCAATATTGATCACTGTTGATGATCTGGAGAATAGCTGGACAGCTTACCTATTTAAGACCCAAAGAAGACCCTTGTCTTCTTCAATATGACTACATTATCTTCATGTGTACACAGGAAATAAATCAATAAGAAGAACCTAAAATAGTCACATGTAGTATTGCAGTCTTAAATTTCTGTGCAAATTATTTGTTTAGTAGTTACAATATTTATGTAAGAACTTACTTTTTTAGTCACAGGTGGATATAAAATATTTTGTCAGATAGCTGTTCAGTTATCAATAAGGGAGATTTAGGGAAAACAAGGGATCTGGTTTAGCAGAACCGTATGTCATATCACTGTTGTAAGGAGGGCCACTTGTTGGTTCCCGGCTGCTTACCCCCAAAATAATCACACAGAAACTGTATTAATTAAATCACTGTTTGGCCTATAATCTCTAGCTTCTTATTGGCTAACTCTTACATATTAATTTATACCATCTCCATTAATCTGTCTATCACCATATGGCTGTGAATTATTGGCTAAAGTTCTGTCACCCGTCTCTGGGAGGGCTACATGGCTTTTTCCTAACCCCTTCTTTACCCCAGCATTCAGTTTAGTTTCCCCTACCTAGCTCTATTCCCCTATAGTTCTGCTCTAGGCCCAAAGTAGTTCCTTTATTTATCGGTGGTCATCACAGCATACAGAGGAAAATCCCACATCATATCAATGATGTGGTATTTATTTTATCCATATTTTTTTCATTTTTGAGTGATTTGCTATTTGAAAGAGCATATTTAAACCAGGAAGACATAATCACACTCTGTAAAATACTCAGTTGTGAGCTGATATGAACTCTGCAGAAACATCACATCTTAAATGCCTGATTACACTCTGATTCAATACCTTAAATGTTAAAAGCGAATGAACAAATGATAGATAACCTGTGCTGTCACAGACACCCTTCACATTTTGTCTCTTTGTCTTTAGAACTCATGGTTCCCAGTGGATGACGCCACATCCCCGAGTACTTGGGCAGCACAAATACACACTCTATGCGTTAGGAAGGACTGTGAGAGTCAGATGGGTAGAGGATGCCAGGAGAACATGGCCCAAATCAAATAAGCAGAGTTTATTGGGACTCACAGAGACTGAAGTGACAATCCCCAGATCTGCTTGGGATATTTGTGGGACACTTAATAGTGGGAGTTGGGGGAACCTTCATGGGTGCTTTAGAGTGGGCATAGGCCTATGGTATAGAACAGAGCTTATAATTCCTCTGCCCACATAGGGGGCAGCCAGAGTTCTCAGGGCCTAGTACATATTGGGAAATATGTGCACCAGGGGAACAACAAACAAGCTTATTTCTTCCAGCCCAGTCAACCCCGCTTATCTCAGACGCCTCCCTTTCTTCGGCAGAAATCACAGCCCTGGGAGGAACATTCCCTTTGGGTTTGGGAAACTTTTCCTCTCTCTAAATGAGGTCTTGCCCTTGGTATTTGTGAAATCATTTCAGAAGAAAGTGTTCTCTTGGACCAAGGGCCAATCTTTCCATCATTTCCTTTTGGCCTCCAAAATCGCCTATGAAAACTCGCAGCAGAACAGGTAGGGATGGAGGCATGCTGAAAGGTGAGGCTGACAGATTGGTTAGAGGCCACTTGTTGCATGTCAACAGACAACATCTCAATTGTCCTGGTCAGTCTTGCTCCACGGATACTACTATGCCTGAGGGAATGAGAGCTGTGAGCTGGAGATAAGGTGGAGATTGAAGATACGTAGCATTTAAAGCAACATCTTTGGTGTGCTCATCACTCACTATGCTTGGTTCTTAGGCAATGCTCCAAAATAGCCACACCTGGGTGTGTGACCAAGAAAACCACCTTTTCCCATGCCTAACACACCTACCCAGTGGACTAATTATGCTCCATCCCTTTCATGAAAGGCGGCACACCTCCATGACTTTTATAGACCTTCACTATTCACAAAAGTGCTTTTGTTTGCTGCTTGCCACAAATAATCGCATTATAATAATTAAATATTTAATTGTTTGAAATGGTCAAGACTCTTTATATGGAGATAGAAAGATGGGCTCAGTTGGTAAAGTCCTTGCCATGCAAGGATGTGTAGCTCTTTTCAGATCCCCAGTACCCTGTAAACATCACGAGTGGTGATATATTCTTAAAGTCCTTGTACTGGGTAGATAAGACAGGAGGATTCTGGGAGCTTGACAGATGGCCAGTCTAGCCAAATGTGGTTCAGTGACATATCTTGTCTCAAAAACAGAAGGTGAAAGGGCCTGCTAAGGTGGCTCCACTTAGAGTTCTGCCTCCCAGAGCTAGCCCGTCATAAGCACGGCCTTGTGGGAACAGCAATGTTCTAAACTTCTTCTCTATTTGCTTTTGGTTTGTACTTTCCTCTACCAGTAGAAAGCCTAGGGATTTGTTTCCTCTTTCAGAAAAGCAGACAGGAGAAGACTGTGAGGTATAAGGAAGGAAAAGCTTGGAGAATCATCTACTGCTGGCTTTGCTATCAGCAGTCTGGAGCTTGTTGCTTCTTTGAAAATCTTCTCTCACTGTAAATGCTTTCTCCCCATGGTTCTATTCTTGTCGATCCCACAAGACCTCTGTCCCATGCTTGCCCCTGAGGGCATGAGCATGAAACCCTGCACATGGCCCAATGGCAGGATGGGAGACAAATCTAGGGTGATAATGTCTTGGCTGACAGACATGTGTAGTCTTGTTTTAGGATAGCTTCCTCTCACCTGCCTGTAGAATGTCTTTTTTAAATTAAATTACTGCTTGGCCCATTAGCTCTCTTACATATTAATTTAACCCATCTCCGTTAATCTGTGTATCGCCACATGGCCGTAGCTTACCGGGTAAAGTTCTGGTGTCTGTCTCTAGCAGGGCTACTTGGCTTCTCTCTGACTCTGCATCCTTTCTCCCAGCATAGAATGGCTTCTTAAGGATTGTTCCCCACTAAAAGACTGAACTGAAACAGAAACCAGATCTCATCTTAATACTTTAATCTCAGCTCAGTTGACCCTTACCTACTGAGTTTTTTAGCTTACACAATAGTTTTGAAAGTCATAGGTTCAGGCAGATTAAAAGAATCAATGAGACTGCAAAGGATATAACTTAAGGGGAATATTCGCTTGATTTTTGAATATTAGACATGACCATAAACTGGGGGCTTGTGTCAGATTATTCCTGGAGACCCTGAGACTTCTTGTTTTCTTTGAACTAAAATACCTAGCAACTGATTAATCCCTTCTCCATTAGGCATGTTACCCACACACATCTTTTGCATGACAATGGCACACCACATATGTGTGCCACAGCTGTATGACCTGTATTTTTAAATTCTATGGGAAAATTTTGTTTGAAGGGGAACAAAGAAACATTTACAAATATATAATAATAATCAGGTTATACTTGAAAGGGGTGATCTAAAGGTATTGAAAACAGAATTATGGACGGTTTGAAAATCAACCAAGTGACTGAAATAAAAGCCAAAAAATGGTAGCTGTCCAATAAGATGGCTACTGTGGGAACTTCAAAAACCCCAAGGTATTGTAGAAGTTTTCAAAGATGGAATATGGATGCTTATTGAAATGGAATGCATTAGAAACCTTTATTCCACAAGCTTCATGTCTGCCTTGGATGAAAGTTTGCTTGTTAAATGGTTCCTTTACCCAAAGATACATGAATATCCACATAGCTATAGTGTACATACATTTCATAGTATAGAAACTGTTTCTGCAACCTATGATCATATTCTACAGCATGGTTCTAGTGACCTCAGAATCATGCGGTTTTTTTGTTGTTTTTTTTTTTTGTTGTTGTTGTTGTTTTTTGTGGGCAGAGGCCAGGCTACTGTTTCCAAGTCATAACCTTATAGGACCAAATAAGGAGTACTTCTTATAAAAATACACATTAAAATGTGCAAAGTTGTTTTCATATATTTTATATGTTTAAATTTCTTTTCTCTCACTTTCTCATCTGCTTTCTCTTATTCTGTGTTTGTATGATATGTCTGTGTGTTTCTGTGTGTGCACACGCATGCCGTGTGTGTATGCATGCTGCTATATATATGTGTGGAGGTCAAGAACAACTCTTGCAAGCATGTTCTCTTCTACTGTGTTGAGGAGACTTCTTTCCTCTTTCTGCCATGCATCATCCTACAGGCTGACCCATGAGCTTTGCGGGTATTTCCCCTGTCTCTTTCTCACTGCATCTCACTGCAGGAATGCCAGCATGAAATGGATGCTAGATTTTTTTTCAGTTAATTTTTAAAATTTATTTTACACACCAACCACGGTTTCCTTGTCTCCTCTTTTTCCATTCCCTCTCCCCCCATCTTCCACTTACACCCTCCCCATCCACTTCTCCTCCATTGCCATACAGAAAGGGGAAGGCTTCCCATGGGCATGAACAAAACCTGGCATAACAAGTTAAGGCAGGGCCAAGCTCCTCCTGTTTTACCAAGGCTGAAGCAAGGTAATCTAGCATGGGAAACAGGTTCCCAAAAGTCAGCTAAGATCCAGGGACAGGTCCTGATCTCATTGCTAAGAGCTCCCTAAACAAACCAAGCTACACAACTGTCACTCACATGCAGAGGGCCTAGGTCAGTCCTATGCAGGCTCTAGAACTGTTGGTCCAGAGTCCCTGAACTACCTTGAGCTCAGGTCAGCTGACTCTGTGGGGTCTCCTGTCATGTCCTTGACTGTAGGTGGATTGACTGTAGGTGGGTTTGTCCTGTCCCAAATGCCTGCTCCCAAATAATGGGCAGTCAATTCTCAAATAACTGAATCAGAAACTGAATATAAATTATAAATGACTGGCCAATAGCTCAGGTTTGTTACTAACTAGCTCTTACAACTTAACCCATTTCTATTAATCTACGTGTTGCCCAAGTCTTCTGGCTTTTACCTCTATCCCATTTTGTGTTTCAGACTCATTATCATCTGGTTGGCTACTCCTCTGACTCCACCCATCCTCATCCCATCATTCTCAGTTTGGCTTGTCTGCCTAACTTTATCCTGTTTATGTATTGACTAGTCAGCTTCTTTATTAAACCACTCACAGCAACATATATTCACAGTCTACAGAAGGATTATTCTATGGCACTTGAGCCTCCTGACTTGTACAGTCCTTCCTCTCTCTTCAACAGACCTCTGGATCTTTGGAACCTATTCCCTGTGGTAGGATGCCTCACTCAGCCTTGATGTAGGGGGTAGAGGAGAGGAGTTTGGTCCTGTCTCAACTTAATATGCCATGCTTTTTTGACTTACCAGGGGAGGCCTTACCCTTTCTGAGGAGTGGATGGAGGGAGGTAGAACGGAGGTGGGAGGAGGGAATAGGAGTGGAGGGAGGAGAAACTGTGGTTGGTATGTAAAGTAAATTAAAAAAAAATATTAATAATACAAAAACAGAACTCCCAGAGATTGGCCCAGTGCTTGGCTCTGGATCTCTGCATCTGCTTACATCAGTTACTCGATGAATGCTCTCTGATGACAATTATGATAGTAAGCAATCTGATTATAGGAGATGGCCAGTTCAGACACCCTCTTGAGTGTTTTCTACTCTGTGTTCCTGGGATCAAGCTCAGCTCATCAGGCATGCAGAGCAGGTATTTTACCCAGTGATTCATCTCCCAGGCCCTGCCCTATCTTTTCTAAATTCGCAGATTTACTTAGTTTGAATTCTAAAACATTTTGAATTAAACATAAATATCCCATATAAAAGGAATGAGTTTTTAGAAGGGAAAATATTCACTCAATGTCATATTATAAGTAGGATAGATACACATGCATGTCCTTCATCAATAATACTTCAATTATGGATAATGTGGTAAAAGGTTACAAATAGAAACATTCCTGTCAATTATCTATTGACTTTCACTATTTTTCATTCAGTCAGATATTCTCACTTCCCCTTATGAGAGCTGGAAATGCTGACTAAACACAAAACCTTTTCTATAGCATGCTGCATCTATGTTTCCCTTCTAAGACTGTGCAACACTTCATTCCATTTTTACATAATCTGAAAATTACACTTTGTAAGAGATGCATAAATCTGGCTGCCACTTATTCCTAATGTCTTCGCTCTCACTTCCTCTTTTAAACAGCCAACAGTTTGAACCACAAGACAGAATGAATTAAAAATCCAATGTAAGTACTTCTTGTTTATATCACTTTCATTACTGGCCCCCGGAATACTAACTAGTATCAACAACTTGAAATTACTGTGTTGACATTTTCTGTTTCTAAGTTAAACTAAACACCCAGAGCAAATTGTATTGCAACACGCATTTGTTTTTAACTCCAATACAACTAAGATTCTTATCTAAGACATGCTAACAAGCTTTCCCATAGTTAGCCATATAATAAGGGAAGGGATTTTATGAAGTATTTTGGTTTACAATTTGGAGTTATAAACAGAATTTTTCATAATATTTTTACAATTCAAAAAATGTGTGGTTTCTTTTCCTATTAAGTGAATTGGCCCTGCCTCAGATGCAAACATGACTGCCTGAACATGAGCTGAACAGAGACAAAAATAGGATAGACATGCTAACATGGACAGGAATGGAGAGTCCAGGAGCCCTCAACCCTACATAAGGAACCAACAGTAAATAAGAAATGCTGAGAGCTGGGAAAACAGTCTTCCCCAAGGAAGAAAACACCACTTAGTTATCTAATACCAAACAGTCAGTTCTGAAAATATGCATACAAGAAACATTGACCAGAATATGTATGTGTCTACATCTATGTCTGTCTGTCTATCTATCTATCTATCACCTATCTATCTGTCTGTCTGTCTGTCTGCATACATACATATACACACATTTGGCTATTTGGGGCATACGGGAGAACCTAATGTCCTTACTCTGCCAAAGAAATATTATAAAAAACTTCCTCATAAGTTCTTGTCTTTATACTCGTAGGTCACAGGATCTCTCAACTCTTACCAGAGAAGTTCTTTGTGAAGTACATGATGATTAATACAAAAATCTACAACTGTCAGCATACAGAGACTAAGAGACTGAGGAGTACTAATCTCTAAAATGAACATATGTATCACCCATCCAATGGTCAAGAATTATCAAACAAGAGGGATAGGAAAGCTAACAGCCAGAACTAAGAGTTGTCTGCAGCAAAATACATTTCCCAGACCCTAGAGGGCTATCTCACTCACAAACTCACAGAAGAAGCATTTCTATGCACAAGATATGTACTAGATCAAGATAGCCAAATATTAACATGGATGGTAGAGATGTTCAATCTTCTAGCTTAGGAGCTACTGGCAAGTGATACCTGTTGGGAGATGAAGAGTTAGGTTTCTTTAGATATATACTCATGGTCCAGTAGACTCTTCTATATTTCTGCAGATACAATAGTTTTAATCAGACTATGGGTTAATTCAAAAAATGTATCTTTATGTTTTTGTACAATAATTAATCTAACTTAGCAACAAATAAGTTTTTAATTCACAATTGAAATCAAACTTTTAGAGAAATGCAGCAGTAAAAATCTTGAAAATGTGTGGTTGAGTAAAACTTTCTTAGATATAAAAAGAAAATCAGTGAAATAACTATTCAAGTTCAACTTCATCAAACTAAAACATTTGTCACACAAAACCTGTTAGAGGTTTAAAGGATAGACTTCCAGCTGCTATACATACTTGACAATCATATAAATAGTGAATCACTTATAACCATAATGTAAAAAGAGCTCTTAAAATTCAACATTTAAAAGATTCAATTTAAAAACTGGTCAATTTATTTATTTATTTTTATTTATTTATTTATTTTTGTTTTGTTTTTCGAGACGGGTTTCTCTGTAGCTTTGCAGCCTGTCCTGGAACTAGCTCTTGTAGACCAGGCTGACCTTGAACTCACAAAGATCTGCCTGCCTCTGCCTCCAGAGTGCTGGGATTAAAGGAGTGTGCCACCATCACCCACTCAAAACTGGTCAAAATTTAAAGCATCTTTTATGAAAGAGATTATAACAACAAAATAACACATGAACAATTTCATTAGCAATTAAGAACATCTAAAATAAAGCTACACACATTCACAAACACACACATATTCACTTATGAGAATATAAAAATCATATTAATAGTAATACCAAATTTGATATTTTCAGGTGCTAATATTGTTGAGGAGCTATTGGAATCTAATATTTTGATGCTATAAAAATGAAATTATACATGAGTTTTGTAATGCCTATTGTTTGTTTCTTATGAGCTTCCATTTTCCATGAGAACTAGGATGTTTCACTCTAGAATATTTATCTGAGACAAGTAGTCCTTGCACTTTTTCTTCTCCGATTCATTTCTACCTAAGAACATTTGTACAATCTTGTATATATGTTATATAGATATATAAAAGTTATAAAAATCAAACATTTAGTGATAGTAAATTACAATGAAATTTATTATAGATAATTCATTGTTTTAGTACATTTTTACTGTTTGAGAAAGTAAGTTTACATGCTGATGTGATGGATCTAGCAATACCACTCTTGGGAATATACCCAAGAGATGCCCTATCATATGACAAGAGCATTTGTTCAACTATGTTCATAGCAGTATTATTTGTAATAGCCAGAACCTGGAAACAACCTAGATGCCCTTCAATGGAAGAATGGATGAAGAAAGTGTGGAATATATACACAGTAGAGTACTACGCTGCGGTAAAAAACAATGACTTTTCGAATTTTGCATGCAAATGGATGGAAATAGAAAACACTATACTGAGTGAGGTAACCCAGACCCAAAAAGATGAACATGGGATGTATTCACTCATAATTGGTTTCTAGCCATAAATAAGGATCACGGAGTCTACAATTGGTGATCCTAAAGAGCTAAGTAAGAAGGTGAACCCAAGGAAAAACATATAGTTATCCTCTTGGCTATGGGAAGTAGACAAAATTGCCGAGGAGAAAATTGGGATCTTGGGGGTGGGGTGGGATGGGATTAAGGGGAGATGGGGAGAGAAAAGGAAGAAGGGGTGGATGGGGGGAACTTGGGGGAAAAAAGGATGATTGGGATAAAGGAAGGTTGGATAGGGGAGCACGGAAGCACAATTCTTAGTTAAGGGAGCCACCTTAGGGTTGGCAAGAGATTTGAACCTAGAGTGGCTCCCAGGAGCCCAAGGCGATGTCCCCAGTTAGTTCCTTGGGCAGCTGAGGATAGGGAACCTGAAATGACCCTATCCTATAGCAATACTGACAAATATCTTACATATCACCATAGAACCTTCATCTGGTGATGGATGGAGATAGAGACAGAGACCCACACTAGAACACTGGACTGAGCTCCCAAGGTCCCAATGAGGAGCAGAAGGAGGGAGAACATGAGCAAAGAAGTCGGGACCACGAGGGATGCACCCACCCACTGAGACAGTGGAGCTGATCTATTGGGAGCTCACCAAGGCCAGCTGGACTGTGACTGAAAAAGCATGGGATAAAACCGGACTCTCTGAACATGGCGAACAATGAGGGCTAATGAGAAGCCAAGGACAATGGCACGGGGTTTTGATCCTACTTCATGTGCGGGCTTCGTGGGAGCCTAGCCAGTTTGGATGTTCACCTTCCTAGATATGGACGGAGGGGGGAGGACCTAGGACTTACCACAGGGCAGGGAACCCTGACTGTTCTTTGGACTAGAGAGGGAGGGGGAGGGGAGGGGAGAAGGGTGAGGGAAATGGGAGGCTGGGAAGAGGCGGAAACTTGTTTTTTTTTTCTCCTTTTCTCAATAAAAAAAAAATCTGTCGATTTAATTTAGTCAACTAAATCTTGGCTGAATACCTGGTATTGTAAAGTGTAGAGCATCTACAACAGCTTTCAGAGTGATCACCCTTGCTTTATCATCATCATTGCTAAGAACATTCTCCTATACAAATTCGGGGAACAGAATGACAGAAGGTTATTTAAGGTCATTTCAGAAAATGTTGGAAATTGTGTCCTAACCTCAAACCAAATTACATTTAACAATTGTGGTGATTTGAATGAGAAAAAACCCTCCTAGGCTCAGATGTTTGAAGGCTTGGTCCCAAGTGGGCGGTGCTACTTCTAGAGGTTCAGGGGGTGCAGCCTTGCTGGAGGAAGTAGGTCCTGGGGGACAGGCTGAGAGAGTTTATATCTTCATTCCTCTTCCAGCTCATTTTGTGCTGTGTTTGTGGTTAATATGTGATCCCTCAGCTTCTTGCTCTTTGGATGCCGTGCCTGCCACTGACTGCCATGACTCCCATTATGTTGTGCTCTTATTCCTCCAGAAATATAAGCCAAAATAATCTTCTCTATAAGTCGCTTATGTTCAGAGTGTTTTATTGCAGCAACATAAAATTACTATAATTACTTACTATTTTTTAAATGAAACTCAGGTCAACAACTCATACAGAGACATCTTTAAATCAAATATTCTAACAATACAATATAAAGAAACATTAACTTGGTAATTTTATGCTGTTAAATGATGGCAGGAAAGTAATAAGAGTATTTGTTTTATGCAATTAAACCATTTTATGAGAACAAATAAGTTTTGTGTATACAGAAAAAAACAGCATAATTTATGACATAATAGTCTCGGATCTTAAGCAATAATCATTGGAGTTTTATGACATGAAATCATTCATAGTCAAAAGTATGCATGTGTTCAAAACCAAGGCTACAGGGAAGGAAGTCATGTGATTCAGCATATGTGAGCACTGCCAGAAGCAAGTATTTATTACCATTTGGGTTTCAATTCATACTTGGTTGTGGTTATTGCAGGTTCAGAAACATTTTGCTCTTCCCAGATATGTCACGGCTCCTAAACTCAGTTACATAACCCCATATGGGATCATGACTCGTAGTTTTAGAAGCTGGGCCCTAAAGAGATGAACAGTTAAATTTACATAAAAACCTGCACATAAATGTTTACATCTCTCTTCTTTGTAATCACACAAAGCCAGGAAAAACCTCAGATGGCTTTCATAATGAATGGTTATACAAACTTTCCATATCCACAGGATAGACCGTTACTCAGGAATTAAAGGAAACACACTAACACAGGGAACATGGATCAATCAATTCAAAGGCACAATGATGTGTTACAAAGAGAAGCCAGTGTCCAAGAGTGCATATTCTATGATTCCATTCTGGTGACACTCTTACAATTGCACAGGAATGACAGTGACAAAGATGTGGCTGCCAGAGACTGGATAGGAGTGAAGCTGCATTTGAAAAGGGTGAGGTGGTGCAGAGGAGAGGAGATGCTGTGGGAGGTGGGCTTGTGCTGCTTCTGCAAGCCACAGCAGTATGTATCCTCCAAAGAGCAATTTTATTTCATGCTAATTTTAAGAGACCAAACCATTCAAACTACATTTCTATAGAGACCTATTTAAATGGTACCACGAAATGAGAAGACATTTTTTTTTTCAGAGAACACTATGTTATTTGTTTTCTTGATGGTATATGGTCCTCAAAACCCCATTAGTATTTGTGAAGTCCACTGATAATTGTGATAAGTGCCCCGATCATTTCTTTGGCAGTGGCCTTTTTGGTGCCTTGAGAATAAAACTTCTTCATCTGCCTCAGTGTCCTTATTTGTTTCTTTTTCTAACTCGATCAACTCTTTACTAGATGGCTCTTCAGCCTCTTGGTTATGCATTTTACCAGTATGTTTTTTCCTGTCCGTTTTCCAAACACTAGCAATAATACAGAGGTGAACATCGATTGTCATGGATATTTGGGATTTTATTATTGGCTTGCATAAATATGTGATGAAAAAGGTGAACATTCAGAGCTCGCCATCTTTCTGAAGAGCACAATACCCGCATGCCAATCAATTCAGAGTACTTTCTGCGAGGTGCTCTGGGGCTTCATGAGAAGAGAGAGAACCTAATGGCTGTCACTATGGCATCTTCGTCATCCATTAATGAGTGTTAGTTTAATCATGCAAACATTTCTCAGGGCAATTGTGGTTTAGGCTTTTAACAGTGGATAGTCATAATACTATTGCAGTTATTGCTTTCTATCTAGAACTGAATAAATTGCATGATACATTCATTACTAAAAATAACCTTTAGTTTAATGAAGTGTGTCTCTATGCATCATTATTAAAGTGTCCATATAGATGAAAATAGAATCTGAAGTGGTAACAGTGGTTGCTTAGATTGTGGCATATGTGTTCTTATTTAAATACATTTAAAGATTTTAGATTTTTTTATAATATATAAGAATTCCTCTTAAAACATGAAAAAAAAAGAGCAAATGAATTCCTTAAGAATGAACAAGAATGAAGATTTATGAAAGTGGGTCCTGCTTGTCCTGGTTTCACAAACAGTGTCTCATCCATGGATACGGTCTGATGAGGTGATTGGCTGAACTTGGAGCTCCCTGAAGACAAATTTAGTTCTTATTACTCACACCTACCCTATCACCAGATCATTCTTCAAGATACTACACATCAGGAACAATCTGCAAAGCAATAATCAACTTGGGATTATTTTTGGCAATGGTGAGTGTGTTATAGTTGGAGAATCCTCCATGAAAGTTTTACTCTTTTGTTTTTAAAAAGAATTGTTATCTTTATTGGGGAAACAGAATACCGCCTATGGATGCATTTCCTTTTCTTTTTTCTTGTTTTCTAAACAATCCTCTCAAATGATGGAGTGTGATAAGATAAGAAACCCAGTTCTTGAAGAACGGTGCAGCAATGCTGATGGTCGATGCCCGTTTGTTTTCTATCTGTCCCTCATCCTTTTACATCTCCACGTGTTGGCTCTGAAACCAAAGGCGACCCTCCTCTCTCTGAACTCCATCAGTAATGACTCTAGTAACCATAACTGTCAGGAGCTGGAATAGTAAACATTTTCTAAAGGCAAATGGTTTCCAAATGTGGACTCTATGAGCACATCTCTCCCGGGCCTGACAGAAAACGCTGTTGAAATGAGTGAAAACACTCAGCCTAGAGCTTGAGGACAGAGTAAGGATGCCTGGACCTGTGACTGGTACCCTGGCCCACCTGCGGTCTTTCTCCTCTCAAGGTGCCTACTTGGCCTGTGGATCTGCTCTGTGTGTGTGTGTGTGTGTGTGTGTGTGTGTGTGTGTGTGTGTGTGTGTG
>NC_022029.1:18531884-18539071 GCF_000317375.1 Microtus ochrogaster
AGAGAGAGAGAGAGAGAGAGAGAGAGAGAGAGAGAGAGAGAGAGAGAGACTACTAGTACGGTGTCGAGATTCCACACAGTCTTTTTATAAATTTGCTCAGTGTTTAAGCCCAACTTTACCAACACGTAGAAGATGGTTATGTTGGGATCAGTGTTGGAGTAGCCCCTTTTACTTAAAATCTGATCTGCAAGAAAATATTTTAGTTGTTCCAAGACTCTTTCTCTATTTAACACAAGTCAATAAATTTCTGGAAACTTACCCTTTGACTAACTGGGTCAAGGAACTCAAAGCTGTCTGTTTATTTATTTGTTTTGACACAGGGGACTCAAAATATTATGGAATATTTACAAAATGCAATAAATTTTAATAAAATTAAGAAGTTTGTTAGCAAAAATTTCTTGACAAGGGAAATAGTCAGGGACAGAGAGATTGTGTGCAGTTTCACTGAAGTATCATATAAGTGTGATATCTGTATTACACTAAAGTCAGGAGAACAATGGCTGTTCCGTTGCTTTGTGGAGTAGCTATTGAGTGACCGTTTCTATTCCATGCCACTTATAAACTCTCTATTTATTGAGAATATATTTTCATCATTAAAAATACTCCCAAGAGTATATAAAATAGAATGTTATCTCTATATTTTAGAATAGGATTATAACTTTATACCCTTTCATAGTGGGATCAGTTCATTCTATAATTGTGTGTTATTAATAAAAGTTCATGATATCATGATCAAATGTACAATGGAAGATGGTTTTCTCAGCATCTCAGAGGAAAGCGAAAAGAGTTCATCTGCATTTCCTGATCATTTGAAGGTGCCCAGAGAGTATTACTCTTTCAAATTCTTGCTGTGTCTTCTGGGGCCTGTATGAAACAGCATCTTCTGGAGATTTTGCAGTTCCTAGGGAATTTTCAAGTTGTTCCCTGCCGGCCAAAAGAGGTTCGTGTCAATATAGGGCCGGCTCTTGTTACAGAGCTGGAGAGATTGCTTTTAAGAGAAAACAATCTTTAGTCTCCAGCACAGCTTCTGGACATCTGAGTGACTGAACAAAGTTTATTTGAAGGTGCTTGCAAGAACCAATGCAATACTGAACATTTGCATGTGTTGGGGGGGGGGCGGTGTTAGTGTCCCAAACAGCTTCCTTCCAGGCCTGCAACAGCTGGCTGGGCTATGTTAGGCTAAGACAAGAAGCAGTGCTGGGCTTGAACCTTTGAGTAATTCACGAGGTTGCTGACACTTCTGCTGACTCGGCTAGCCTCATACAGTCTTCAAAGTACCCCCACCGCACACGTCCCTTTGAAGAGCCTTCTTTAGTGAGGACGAAATATCAAAATTTTTGCTGTTTAATTGTTCACAGGAAGCCAAGGCACTGATAAATGAGAGCTCATCCATACATGTTTTTTCTCTGTTACCTAAGAAACTGACTTCAAAACAAAAGTCCTCATAAATACTCTGGCGATGCATCAGCCTCTCTCTGGTGCTGCGCGACACTGTGTATATTGTTTGGCAGCAGTTCATGGGGTGGGGGTGGGGGTAGATAAACTAGCGCATTCTGCCAGAATTCTATTACTCTTGACCCCGACCTTGACTGTAGGCTGTTTCCAGTTACACTCATCTTAGAGGGAAAGACGGCGCATGCTCCATTCCATCTTCCTTCTTTCCTTTCCCCTGTCCACTGCCGAGGCGCAAGCTGTGTCCCGCTACATAGGCTAGGATTGCACAGAACGGCACATACCAATAGTCAATCACCAGTTGAGGTGGGACCCAGGAGATTCCTCTCTGAAAACCATTGGCTGCTGACAGATTCAGGAAACAAGGACAGGCATTGCCAGTTGGGTAATCACTTCAGAAGTACAGCAGAAAGCACCAGAAATGATTGGATCCCCCCCCAAAAATAAGAAAACAAATGAGACAAATGGAGCAAAGGGAGTATGAAGGGGTCGTTCATAAGGGTGAAAGAGAGATAAGAGTCAGTGGGAAGGCTGCAGAAATCAGAATGGATTACATAAACACAAGACATTTTCAAAGAAGAAATTAAATGAAGGCATTCTTAAAAGGGAAGAAACTTCTGCTTCTTAGCTCTCTTGTTTTGAAACCCAGCAGGGTAAATGAATCCACCGAAGTCTTACTCAGCAATAAATGTTTAATCTCAGTAGAGCTTACCTTTGCAAGGATTGCTCTTTCTGATTTTGCTTTTTGTTTTGTTTTTCTGAGAGGAATGACTATTGGTGACCACCCCCTCTACAACATAAATTTGCACCACTGCTATCCACTCAGGCTTCAAACATGCTTCCAGAAAGGCATGCATCCTATTGAGGTGACCCTATGCAGTATGAGAAGCCAGAAATACCCATTGTCCTTTCTCAGTAGTATGGTCAAGGGTCTCATGCATAGATTATACTATGTAATAATTACAACTAAAGCTTAACATGTTATATTTTGATATGTTCATGAAAAATAATACCTTTAATTTTTTTCTCATTCCTCTTCTGTGATAGTCTATGAGGAGAGAGTATGATATAGATGTTGCATTTAGGACTGAGCCCTCCTCCTTCTCTTATTCTCTGAACATTGGTTACTAAAAAGAAATTTCTCTGATAAATATTGAGAGCTGCTCTAATCTAAGGACATACAGATATACTTGGGGGGCAGTTTAATACAATAGTATGTTTTCCCCTAGCAACTATGGTATAGTCAGCCAACAGTAGTAGCAAAAGCAAAGGAGCTATTGGCATTTAATTAATACTGGGGAAGGGAAAGTTTTATTCAGGAATTCGGCTCTTATAAACCAGTAAATGAGCCTACACCCATGAACATAATAGTTATACTAAGTGGACACAGTACTTTTTGTTATTTTTATATTATTAAAAACAAGAGGAGCATATAAAGTTGGGGAGAGAATATCAGTTCACAGAGATAGGGTAGATTTGGTGGTATACTTTTTTAAAACAAAATTTTAAAATATTTGAAATGAGATACGCTGCCTGGCTATATTCTGTTGCTCTTAGAAGTAGTAGGTTGCAAAATAAAGATTTCAGTGCAGGGAGAAGGATGCCTCCATAGGAGCTGTTGTTCAGGGAGCCCCAGAAGTACCCCCCAAACGATACAGACTGTTGCAATTTCTCTTTGCTGAATACAGTAACAACATAATAAGACCCTGCTGCTGGAAGTACCACATACTTTGCAAGATATAAAGAAATCAAGCTACAACTGAGCTGGGGAGTTATTCGCTGTCGGTTAACTTGCATTGTGCTGGATGGTGCTGCTGTGTGGGCAGGTAGGAGAGAAGAAGTATTAGAGTCTTCCTCTGATAAGAGCCTCAACAGCTAAAATACTGTTAGGCCAGGCAAGGTTGACTTCTTGCAATAGTGACATAATAATAATGGACATATTCAGCCTCTCTCTGGTTTTGAAGCATGCTCCACAGGAAAGAATCTATGGTTCTGTAAACCTGGTCAAAATCTGTGATTGGGGAGCCCATAGACCCTATCAATGATCTTGCTAGTCCTGCTTAGACAAATGGTCATAACATCAAACTATCTTTTAGGCATCTACATCGATACCCACAGACAAACACTGCTCTCTTCCATAATCCCAGAAGCCTCTCTTTGCAGTGAACCACGGTGACTACGAAGACTTCTGTTTGCCAAAGGTGCTGAGAAAAAGGGACAGCTGAATGTTAGGCCCTAAACAAAACATTTACATGACACTCTCTAAGGTTCAGGAAACACAACAGAAGAGGAGTGGGAAAAAATGTAAGAGTGGGAAGATGGAGAGAAGGGCTGTTAGATGCTATTTTCAGGGCCTGCCATGGACATTGAAATTGCGGTCTAGTAACAGATGAAACTGCCTGCACTGGGCATGCACAAGATTGGGCCTGCTAATAGTCAATCAGAAATCTGGAAAGGGTCCAGGAAACTTATCTATCAGAGCTTAACTACTGGCTACTCTAGGGGATGGACAACTGTTGTCTCCAATCATGTACTCACCAGGCTCTACAGGGAAGGTCCAAACCTATGGCTAGGCACATGACCCCAGTTAAACTCAGTGGGCCGCAAAACAACCCAAAAAAATATGAATTTAAGAGGTAGATAAGAAATAATAGGGATGGAATGAATTAGAATCCCTTATAGAAAGAACAAATTTAATTCAAAAATAAAATAATCTAGTGTGGTAGGTATTGTACAAATTTTAATTACAAGGAATCAAAAACTTGGTAAATCTGTCTTCCTACGGTTAGTCAAATAAATGGTGACCAAAAAAGGTTTTCAATACATTGTTTCATTTCAAATATAATAGCCTCTATTTTGCTTCAATAATTTTTGGAATGATACTGAGAGAAATTAAAAGTGATATTTTGGGCGCGGCGGCGCGGAGAGACTGGCGCAAACAAGCTGCGGACACTGGATGGTCCAAGCTTGAAACACTGAAGCCCACACTGAGAGCAGACGGCCCCACTACAATTAAAACAAGTAAATTTTTTTTGGGGGGGGGGCTGGCTTGAAGAGAGGTAGGCCTCTCACTGGCAAGGTCCCCTAGAGAACGGGGAGCCTGGTCCTGTCCCTGAAGACTCTCCTGAGTGGGGAGAGTGTTCTTGACTGGCAGTGGGTCCCAGGAAACAGTGCAGGGACATTCCCTGACCACCTTGGCTCCCCGGTCAGTCTGTGAGGGCTTCCCCCCTCTGCTGGAGCTGCTACCCCTCTGCTGTGACCTCTCTCTCCCTGGCCCACCTCAGCTTGCACCCAGGGGCCTCCTTCATTTTCCCTTCTGTCCACGGGGCCGAGGGATCACCCAGTTCAGCCTGTTCAGGCGCTGGGTCGGGTGCTCAGAGCATAGGGAAATGGGAGTTTCTTTGTTTTGGTGGCTGGCCTACAGAGAGGCAGGCCTTTCGTTGACGAGGTCGTGGGCCAACAGGGAGCCTGGTCCCGCTCCTGAAGACCCTTCTGAGTGGTGAGGGGGATTTTGGCCCATGGCAGGAGACAGGAAACGGAGCGAGGGCATTTTCTAAGGGGGGGGGGGGCTGGCCAACAGGGAAACCTGATCCTGTTTTAAAAGACCCATTAGATAGTATCGATAGGAGGAGATGGGCAGGTGCCAAGGAAAGAATTCACCCAACAATCTGAAAAACAACATAAAAACACCAGAGCCCAATGATCTTATAACAGAAGGTCTTGAACACCCTAACACAGAAGAAGTGGAAAAAATTGACTTCATGAAAGCATTAGAGTACCTTAAACAACATGTAAAAAATGCCCTTAGAGAAATGGATGAGAAGTATAACAAAAAGTTTGAAGAAATGAGTAAATACGTAAATGATACCCAGGGAAACCAAGAAAAAAACGATCAAACAGGTAATGGAAACAGTTCAAGAATTGAAAACTGAAATGGAAGCAAGGAAAAAAACACAAACTGAGGACCAGCTGGATATGGAAAGTCTATGTCAACAAGCAGAGACTAAAGAAACAAGCATAATCAATAGGATACAAGAGATAGAAGAAAGAATCTCAGATTCTGAGGACACCATAGAGAAAATTAATGCTCTGATCACAGAAAACAGCAAAGCCAACAAAATCTCATCACAAAACATTCAGGAAATATGGGACACAATAAAAAGTCCAAACCTAAAAATA
The DNA here is from genome assembly GCF_000317375.1 of Microtus ochrogaster. Classification (NCBI taxonomy): domain Eukaryota; kingdom Metazoa; phylum Chordata; class Mammalia; order Rodentia; family Cricetidae; genus Microtus; species Microtus ochrogaster. The sequence goes on from NC_022029.1 coordinate 18,537,516, forward strand.
ATAGGGATAGAAGAAGGAGAAGAGTCACAGCTCAAAGGCCCAGAAAATATTTTTAACAAAATTATGGAAGAAAACTTTCCCAACATAAAGAAAGATATTCATTTAAATATTCAAGAAGCATACAGAACACCAAATAGACTGGATCAAAAAAAAATTCCCTCACCATATAATAATCAAAACACAAAATATACAGATTAAAGAAAGAATATTAAGAGCTGCAAAGGAAAAAGGCCAAGAAACTTACAAAGGTAAACCGATCAGATTTACACCTGACTTCTTTATGGAAACCATGAAATCCAGAAGGTCCTGGATAAAGGTACTGCAGTAACTAAGAGACCATGGATGCAAGCCCAAACTGCTATACCCAGCCAAGCTATCGTTCACTATCAATGGAGAAAAAAAGACATTCCAGGATAAGAACAAATTTAAACAATACGTTGCTGCAAATCCAGCCTTACAGAAAGTTATAGAAGGAAAATCACAACCCAAGGAATCCAACACTGCCTACAATAACTGAGGCATCTAGCGACCCTTCACCAGCACAACTCAAAGAAGGGGGACACACAAACTCTACTACCAAAAACAATAAGAAGAACCAGAGTAAACAACCACTGGTCATTAATATCACTTAATATAAATGGACTCAATTCACCTATAAAAAGGTACAGGCTAAGAGATTGGATACAAAAACAGGATCCAACATTCTGTTGCTTACAAGAAACACATCTCAACCACAAAGACAGGCATCTACTCTGAGTAAAGGGTTGGGAAAAGGTTTTTCAAGCAAATGGTCCTAAGAAAAAAGCAGGTGTGGCCATACTAATTTCTAACAAAATGGACGTCAAACTAAAATCAATCAGAAGAGATGGAGATGGACATTTTATACTCATAACAGGAACAATTCATCAGGACGAAGTCTCAATACTGAATATCTATGCCACTAACATAAAAGCACCCACTTATGTAAAAGGAATATTACTAGAACTCAAGGCAGACATTAAGCCACACACACTAATAGTAGGAGACTTCAACACTCCTCTCTCACCAATGGACAGGTCAATCAGACAGAAATCTAATAGAGAATTAAGAGAATTATTGGAGGTAATTAAGCAAATGCACTTAACAGTCATCTATAGAACACTCAACCCAAATTGGAAAGAATATACCTTCTTTTCTGCAGCTCATGGAACCTTCTTGAAAATTGACCACATACTCGGTAACAAAGGAAACCTCCACAGATACAGAAAAATATCAGTGTCCACCTGTGTCTTATCAGATCGCCATGGATTAAAGTTAGAAGGCAACAACAATACTACCCCCAGAAAACCGACAAACTCATGGAAACTGAACAGTCAACTGCTGAACCACACCTGGGCCAATGAAGAAATTAAGAAAGAAATTAAAGTCTTCCTTGAATTTAATGAAAATAAAGAGACAACATACTCAAACCTATGGGACACGAAGAAAGCAGTGCTAAGAGGAAAGTTCATAGCACTAAGTGCCCACTTAAAGAAAACAGAGAAAGCATACATCGGGGACTTAACAGCACACCTGAA
>NC_022029.1:18541757-18547104 GCF_000317375.1 Microtus ochrogaster
CAAATGGACGGAAATAGAAAACACTATCCTAAGTGAGGTAAGCCAGACCCAAAAAGAGGAACATGGAATGTACTCACTCACATTTGGTTTCTAGACATAAATAAAGGACATTGAGTCTATAATTCGTGATCCTAGAGAAGCTAAGTAAGAAGGTGAACCCAAAGAAAAACATACAGTCATCCTCCTGGATATTAACCTTCATCAGGCGATGAAAGGAGACAGAGACACAGACCCACATTGGAGCACCAGACTGAAACCCCAAGGTCCAAATCAGGAGCAGAAGGAGAGAGAGCATGAGCAAGGAACTCAGGACCGCAAGGGGTGCACCCACATACTGAGACATTGGGGATGTTCTATCGGGAACTCACCAAGGCCAGCTGGCCTGGGTCTGAAAAAGCCTGGGATAAAACCGGACTTGCTGAACATAGTGGACAATGAGGATGCTGAGAAGTCAAGAACAAGGACACTGGGTTTTGATCCTACTGCACATACTGGCTTTGTAGGAGCCTAGGCAGTTTGGATGCTCACCTTACTAGACCTGGAAGGAGGTGGGTGGTCCTTTGACTTCCCACAAGGCAGGGAACCCGGACTGCTCTTCGGGCTGATGAGGGAGGGGGACTTGATTGGGGAAGGGGGAGGGATATAGGAGGCGGTGGAGGGTAGGAGGAAGAAATCTTAAATAAATAAATTAAAAAAATAAAAGTGATATTTTGTTTTTAAATTTTCCTTCCTTCCTTCCTTCCTTCCTTCCTTCCTTCCTTCCTTCCTTCCTTTCTTCCCTTCTCTTCCCTTCCCTTTCCTTTCCTTCTTCTCCTCCCCCCTCCTCCTTCTCCTTCTCCACACTCCTCCTTCTTCTTTTGTTTGTTTTCGAGACAGGGTTTCTTCATTTAGCCTTGGCTGTCCTAGACTTAGCTCTGTAGACCAGGCTGGCTATTAATTCACATAGGTCAGCCTGCCTCTGCCTCATGAGTGCTCAATTTAAAGGTGTTTGTCACCATGACCTGGCTTGACTTGAAGATTTACTTTTAGTTTATGTGGTATATGAGTATGCACACATCCATGTAGGTGTCCATAGAGGCCAGCAGAAGTCAGACACCCTAGAACAGAAGTTACAAGCAACTGTGATCCACTCAGTATGGGTGCTGAGAGCTGAACATGCATCCTCTAAAAAAGTATCAAACACTCAACCACAGAGCAGCCATCTTCCCAGCCCTAAGACAGGAGGAAAATCACCATGGATAACTTATCTCCATATTATTGAATAATTAATTAAATGTTCAATTTAGTAATATTTTATCTGTATTAAATTTGGAAGGTAAGTGTATACCAAAAAGTAGTTAGCAATTATTACAATTTAATTTTAAGAACACTTATCATACACAGGGACCTTGCTATTCCAGCACAAATTCAATATCTCTCTAAAAGATAGTGGTAACAATGACATTTTAGTGTGATACATTCAAATATAGTCATATATATCAATTAGAATTTTTATAAGCAAGTGTAAAAAATTATCATAACTTTTATTTTTATACTGTGTACTTTTTGGTTGTCATTTTTCCTTATGTACCTCAAGATCAGGAACCTGTTTTTTTTTCTTCTGTCATTGTTTCTTTTTCTATATTTAAATTCATATTGAAATAGAAGTGCTAATAATATATGAAATAGGTTAAGATTCATTATTACATTCCTCCAACCAACTAGTTGTGATACTTATTATTCCTGGTGAATAAAATTTAATGTGATAATTAACAGCATTTATAAAACTCAAGCTCTTTACTGGGTGCAGAATGTACTTTCCTTTTTCTTTTTTAGAATGACTTATTACAGTTTTATTGTATTTTTAAGTTTGTGTGCACATTTTTGGTAGAATGGATATTTTGTATTTTTTCCTGTTGATATGAATAGATTATTCCCTAACTTCTACTATTTACATATGTCCATTAAAAAACTGATAATTTTGTTTATGTTTTTTCATTAACTTAATTTTAAGCATAATTAATTATATATAACTCATTAGCTATAATTTTATTAATATTCTGAGCTTATACAACAGATTGTTATTGATTAGTAAAACACAACTGAGTTATTAAAATTCACAAATACACATTTTAAGTATATTTACAATTTTGTGTTAGGATTCATTCATAATTTTTTTCAACCAAGAACGGACTATGCCTGGAGACCTTTCTTCTCCCACTACCTAATATCATTGAAATGATATTAATCTTTAAATTTTACTTATTTCATTTTACTGATCATCTGGTCATTTTTCAAAGAGAACTATTTTAGAGTCATATTTGCTAAGTCTCAACACATCACAAAGAAGGAGAATGTCTAGGATTGGGGTTATCTGTAAGACACAAATGCTGCTTCCTTATCACGCTTCAGCCTTGATCCATGTACATCGGAGTGAAATTCAAAACAGAAGTAGCAAAAAGCTGGTCTGTTTAAGAACAGACATTTTGAGGATAGTCAGCATACCAGAAGTATTCACTTCCACCAAAATTAAAAGATCAGCTTTTTCATTCTTATCTAGTAAGTAAATCTAGTAGATTTTCTCAATGGCTGTTGCTATAGAGCCGCTTGAACAAGCAGACAGTGGCAGTACTGGCTAAATCTTGTAAAACTCTCCTGATCCCTTGTTCTCTGAAATTGGCTAACCCCTTGTTGTGTATGTCCCCAAGGGCTTGTCAGTCTGATACTTTAATAACTGTGGCATCCTTTCCCAGTCAGCAGCCAGAGACATCTTCTTAACACAGCATAGATTCTCAGAAAGCTGATAGTAAGCATAGTTGAATTTCCCCGTGTTTTCAAAAGACAACCCATGAGTAGTATTGCTTCTAATATAGTGCCACATTTTAAGCACTACAAGATCTACTGTTGAACAATAATGAGTTGGAGATAGCTTTAGAGTCCAGGAGTTCTTTTACGTTTATCCTAAAGTGATTTGCACCACCTTCTCAATGGAAAAGGGATCTGTTAACAACGCATGCTCTTGGTACTAAAAGGGGAGCCTTGGTGTATCAACATGTTCCTATAGAAGAAGAAAATTAAAAACTTCAGGAAAGATACAAAGGAAGTACTAAATTCCTCCTTCGCCCAACAAGACATTTCTGTAATTCTTTTTCTGTCACACATGACAGGGTTGTGGAGAGGATAAGGATTATGGAAAGATACACAGAGAGCCAGGGATTTCCATTCCTTAAGAGAAATGTCACTAAGTGTTGGCAGAAAAAAATACAACCAGGCATATTTATCTTCCAACTTGTTTTAAAAGAAGGAGACCTATATGGCCACATCTCCGGCCTGCTTCTATATTCAAAACAGAATATATTAAGAAGGATAGTGTTAAATAAGACATCAGATCCTGGACCACACTTTAATTTTCAATAAAGGAGTAATGAAAGTAAGGGATATTGTGTTGACATGCAAATGCCTAGGCAGTCTATGTGACATATATGATTTAAATTAGCCAAAATATACTTAGGGTTTCTTATAAATGATAGTAGTTAGCCTGGTTACTTATTAGAGGTTAATAAAAATAGTTATAAAGTATTGAAGATTGACAACCAAAGGAGGAAAACTTCAAGAAGTTTCTTGTGCTTTTGGTTGTGAGCAGCTGAGTCATCTTTCCAAATGAGGAAAACTTCACATAAATTTTTAACTCATTCCTCCACCAATACGAACTCAAGTAAGTCAACAAAAGTCAAATTATCTGTCAGCATACAGTGTCAACTCAGGAAAATTCTAGTGTGTCAATACCACTCTGAGCATGACACAAAATCCCTACATTTGAATATAAAACTGATCAACTTGATTGCTTAAGTCACCCAAATCACCATTAAGATTCCAAAAGACAAATAGGAATAAAAATTTTTTTTTCTCAATAAAAAAAAAGATGTGCACACAAGTAAGGATCAAACACTGAGCCCATAGTACAAATGTGAGCGACTCTTACAAAATAAAATAGCAAAGAATTAATCCCGGAGGATAACAGGGATATTAAAAGAAAGTTAGTTGGCATTACCACATAGCCAATAATCACACAAAATTGATGCCAAACAAACACCATAATATCAAAGCACATGAGACTAAGGTAGAAAATTAGAGATTGTGTGGATCTATTGGGTTGGCAAAAATAGTAAAATTGATGACATCTGATGATACTTGTGTTTGTGACCAAGAGGATCATAATGTAAATGACACCTTCCATGGTGAACCCATAGCTCCTGCAACTGAGAAACTTATTCTTCTCTTGAGTATTGTATTACAGCAGTGAGAAAAGTAACTGGTAGAAATGGGAATTTGTGTTCATCTTTACTCCTTTCTATGTTGCCTTATTGTACAGTAGAGGCTGAAAACTAAGTGGACACCCCAAAACTTCAAGACAGGTAGGGTTCTGAGTATAATTTGTCTTTAGCTTGCATGCTTTACTTATATAAGGGTTGTGGTCATTGATGAATCAAAACAAACATTGCAATTCTGATGGGATAGAAATGATGGTGATGGAGATAGTAATGGTGGACAGACGAGGAGCTGGCTGACTTCCTACAAAGTAGCAACATGGGAGTTGAGTATCCTATCCATATCCATTTCGTTGATTCTGGAACTGGTAATGATATGAGCAGTTTCTCTCACTTCTGTCAATGAGTCTATCAATGGGTCTCTGATAACAGAGTCCCTGGGCTAGCCCTGTTCTGATGAAGTCCAGTTCCTCTCTTCTTGGAGTTATTCAAAACTGAATCAACTCTCTATAAACTTGATAAAGTGGGTTTTCAGAGTTCAAATTCTAATTGGGTCTGGTAGGTAAGAAGCAGGTAGACAGAAGTGAAATGTATATACAGACAAATTCTCAAGTGGATGGTTGGAAGGTGGCAATCATGAATTCCTCACTATACAATTCCATATCTGGATAAAGTCTGAGTGAGTCATCATTGCTGAACGTCTAAGGAGTTATGAAAGTGAAGATTTGGGAAGATATTGAAATTCCCGTTATTAATGCTTTAGTGGCTAATGAATATGCAATTAGAGAACAACCGCACAGTAAATAATAGACTGAAATATTCATAAATTACATTATTTGCAATTGTTCTAGAGATGTGTTCATTGTATACTTATTTTTTTTATGGAAATAATACATCTAGTAAACTTGGTATTTTTGTTTCATGGCATTATTCCATAATCTATACCGTTCTGAAAAAAGCCTTGGCAACTGATGATTTTAAAGGTGTGTATTGATCTCAGAAAGACTGAGCTCCCAAAGTCCCAATGAGGAACAGAAGGAGGGAGAAGATGAGCAAGGAAGTCAGGACCAAGAGGGGTGCAACCACCCACGGAGACAGTG
>NC_022029.1:18547938-18558712 GCF_000317375.1 Microtus ochrogaster
CTAGACCTGGATGGAGGTGGGGGTTCCTTGGACTTCCCACAGGGCAGGGAACCCTGATTGCTCTTCTGGCTGAGGAGGGGGGGACTTAATTGGGGGAGGGAGAGGGAAATGGGAGGCAGTGGCAGGGAAGAGACAGAAATCTTTAATAAATAAATAAATTAAAAAAACTACTCAGGCTTTTGCAATTAGGGTTTCTTTTGTGAAATCACAAAGAAAATGGTATGTGTGATTATTTTTTTACTTCTCTCAACCATAGTAGTAAATACTGCTACCACAGATGCTCAGAAGTTAATGAATTGCCAGTAATAAATGACTTGAAGCGTTAAGCTACATTTGCTTGGGATCCCGTGGTGAGAGGCTACATGTTGAATGGGCTAATGGTGCCCACTGTATTACTCTGGATTCCTTCCCTTGAGAAAAAGCATATTTTCTTCTTATTTAAGATGATTAGAGGTGAAGTTTTCTTTAACTTGCAGCTGAAAGCAATTTAATCTACACACGTTAGTGTGAAATGGGGCAACTTTTTTCCGTTTACCTCGCAGGTTGCTTACTGATTGGGCAAGAACTGTAAAGTCTACTTTCAGGTAGAAGTAAGTTTGTTTTCCTGAACTTACAGGTGTGCTGGAAATATCTGTAGAAAAGCTAACAGATTTTATGTATTTATTTTGTCTGCCTTTTGATGAGCCCAGAAACAATAGAAACAAGGTCTATGAACTGCAACTTCTGAAGGTGTGAGCCAAAACAAATTGCTTCTTGCTTACATTTGGGTTTTTGTAGTATTTGTCACAGAAAGCCTGACAAATACACTCACTCAACACCTTCTTTATTTGTAAGTCAGGGATGGTAGCAAAAGTATCCACCTGTTTATTATACATTTTAGAGTACCTAATAACATTAGGTACCATATCTAGTAACAGGTGCCTTCCTGTGCAGCAGTCTTAGAAGATGGGAGGATATAGTATGCACTGGTTATCTAATGGAATGCTTATTGGAAAAGCAGTCACCCAGTAATAGATGTTAAGTGTACATTTCTGGTAAAATCATAGCCTGTGCTATGGCATGAAGGCCTGGAAGTGGGCCACAAGAGGCCTTGTAACAGCTAAGTGACAGGATCCCTAGGTTAACTCTTTTTTTTTTCAGGTACTTAACACTTTAATCAACATTGTGCTAAAGTCTCTACACAGTGAATCCAAGTAAAGAAAGGGGGCAGAAAGCACTTGTGGAATATTTAAGATTTTGTTGGCATGAATGTTATTTGCACATATGTAAAATATGCAATGAACTATATAAAAGTTAAGCTGCTTGAATGAGCAAGCTAGGGAAGTGGCAGACCAAGGGGACCACATCTTAACTGGAATTGCTTAGGTAGCCATGCCCATTTCTACTTAAGCCTAAATTTCATGACAGTCATCTGAAGATAGACTGTGGCAGGGGTTATTCAGTGCGGTCATAGTCACAGGAAAATGCACTCATTATCTTTAGTCATTTAAATATGCAAACAGTGTTTTAAAATCACTATCATATCCGTTAAGGTAGATAAAATGAAAACTACCTACCAACTAAAAATCTGGAAAAGATATAGGTGAAGTCTCATACCATGCAATGTTGAGAGTCAAATGGGAGAACCAGATATAGAGAGCTTTGTACATATAATCACTAGTGGGTTCAATTTTCTTGTCTTATCTGCTTACTAAGGAGACGTGAAGTGTACATTATCCACATTAAAGAAATGGACTCTTAAGCCGGGCGGTGGTGGCGCATGCCCTTAATCCCAGCACTCGGGAGGCAGAGGCAGGCAGATCTCTGGGAGTTCGAGGCCAGCCTGGTCTACAAGAGCTAGTTCCGAGAGAGGCACCAAAGCTACAGAGAAACCCTGTCTAGAAAAAAAAGAGAGAGAAAAAAAGAAATGGACTCTTGATATAATTAGTAGAATAGATGTCTCAAAAATGTGCTAAATGCAAAAGGGCACTGCAAGAATATACCCTTCATCTTTGAGTATTCAGTTTCCCTTTGATGAACCGTTAGAACAATGTGAAGGTGTGATGGACTTCAACCAAAGAAAAACTAGACTGCTTTGAAAATACAGGCAGTGTTCTCTAAGCTACTTCCAAGAAAATCTGTCCAGATTAAAAAGAGATCACACAAGGTAATCATGGGAATGTTAGAAAAAACCAAGAAGTACTCCACATTGATGAATCTGAATGTCAAGCCAATTACTAAAATCAGCTGAAAAGCATCTGGTTAAGCAAGGCAGCTTTGCTGCACCATGCATGCCCAAGAGATGGATCCAGTAGGGCATCCAGTGATCCTAAACTGAGAAGTGATTTACCTAAAGTCAGGATCACAAACTTCCTACATGCTAGATAATGTCTCAGAAAATTGAAAATAGAAATTCCAGAGTGAATTAAAATGTATAAGCATTTATCCTTCCATACCAGATTAAAAAAAGAACAACCTAAACTGAAAGTATTTCCAGCATTTTGTTTCATAAGGATGGCCTTAAATCTGAAAGGAGGGATGACTCTTCATCTCTGCTAAAGAATAGAGCTGTCAATGCTTAAGTCCACTCCATCTGAGAGCTTTCCCATGGGTCACATGAGAGTCATAAACATGTCCATCCCATCCTCTTCCTTTACAGAATCTGAGTGAGGCATCTTTTACTATGAGTTTAATAAAACCGTGTTCTTCCAAAACTCCTGTGGTGAATTCTTGATTCCAATCCCTTAGAATTCTACCTTCCTGAAAAATGGGGTCTTTGCAGTTTGCCAAATGCTTATAAATCTCTCTGTATAATCTGAGACCCCCAAGATGATAACTTTACATATTGGTAACAGTGCAAGGCAAGGCCTGGCCTTGATGGGTCTGAACATAAAGTTCTTGAAAGAAGGGATGAAGATGACCAGGAATTGTCTAAGAATGTGTGCAACATCCTTACAAATTACAGAAGTGAAATTAAAGCTGCTTTGAGATTCCAGCTTAGCCTAGACAGAGAGGCTACAGGCAACACAAGTAATCAACAACAAAAGCTGGTTTGGCTGTAAGGGGAGGGGAACCCTTACTCAATGCTGGGATCACAAGTTGGTACAGTCATTCTGGGAATCAATGTGGAGAATTATCAAAAGACAAAAAGTACATCTATCATAGGATCCAACAAAACTACTCCTTAAACTGTACCCAAAGGGTCTAACATCCTGTGAGACAGAAACTTGTTCAGTCATGTCTTATTGTGTCTCTACTCACAACTAGGACACAAGGGATGATAGTGAAAATAGGGGTGTACACAGACAACAGAATTTTATTCAACTATGAAGAAAAAAGTGAAATTTGCAAGTAAGAGCAAGGAACTAGCCAAGGATACTGAGTGAGAATTCCAGACCCAGATATGTAAATGGAGACTGTGCTTTCATTTCCTGGCCCCAAGGACCTGAACAATTACACAGAAACTCTATTAATTACAACACTGTTTGGCCAATGGCTCAGGCATATTATTACCTAGTTCTTACATCTTAAATTAACCCACTTCTATTGTTTTATATTTTACCATGAGGCTTGTGGTTTGTTACCTCACATCTTGTTTCTTGATGTCTGCCTGACTCCGCCTTCTTTTCTCCTGCATTCGGTTTAGTTTTCCTGCCTACCTATATCCTGCCCTGCCATAGGCCAAAGAAGCTTCTTTATGAACCGATGGTAACAAAATATATTTCTAGCATACAGAGTGGAATCCCACATCACAGACAGACACATACTATAGTCTGCCTTCCTTATGGATCCTCCCTCTGAATCTTTAGACATGAGTGTGTGAGATGTGAGTAAGTCACCTGGAGCAACCACAGAAACCAAAATAAACAAAAAAGGGTTCCCACAGAGGACACAGGTGCCAACTAGGGTTCCTTGCTAGGAAAAGCCCCCAAGAAATATTTGCAATTGGTTCAGCACGAGTGTTGATTCAGAGAAAGAGCATTTCGATTTCAAAACCAACGCATGAGCCAAGACGTGAGGAAGTAGGCAATATTAAGAGAGACTGCATATAAACTTAAGCAACTTTTACTTAAGTATTTACTTTAACAAGCTAAGTAACAGATGTGAGCAAGTAAGAAGGGGTCGGGAGGACAGCTCATGCCACAGGCTTTCTGCTCAGGGACTGGCCAGTTTCTTATTGCTTTGAACTCTACTAGGACTCTGATGGTGTTTCCTGAACTTCATGGTCTGGGTGCGTGCAAAGCTGCACATATGTTTGCCACATTTCAGAGGTTATCAATGGTGTGACTGAGCCTGGGCATCCCCATTTAGGGGGGATCTGGGGAGCTCACAGTCCATTGGTTGGCATCCACATGATCTTCTGATTGATGACAGCCAATGGTACCTTTGTGACTACATCATTTTCTATCTACATTGTATTTCTCTTTAGAAGGGTTCTGTGATATGTAACATGTCTCTCACAGACCCAAACTTTGTCCTCGGCTGGTATCAGTGTTTAGGAAGGCCTTAGGACATTTAGGAAGTTGAACCTCACAGGGAGAAGTAGGTCATTATGGGTACATCTTGAGACTATATAGTCTTATCCTACATCCTTTTCATCCTCTGATCCCTTTATGCAGATGTAAGATGACCAGATAGCCTTCCCTCTATGCTGCCATGTCCTTTCTGGGACCATGGACTGTTTCCTTCAAAATCTAAGTGAAAACACACTCTTCCTTCAGTCACATTTGCTAATGTATTTTATCACAACAATGGGAAAAGAAATGAAGACAAATTCATACCATGTATAGTTCTTTTAAATGAAGTAGACACATATATACTTGAAATATGAATATATATATAAGTGTATGTCTATGTATGTATATGTAGGTTTATGTTTGTGAATAATGTATAAGTACAAGTCTATACTGGGCATAGATGGAAACTTGCTGATGACTGCTAAGCTAAGAAAACAGATTTTTATTTATTCCTATTATAATTTTGGATAGCAGCTACTGTGAAAGGGAAACAGCAAAATGAAATAGGGCAACTAATGGCAATTTTTTGTCCTGACTTGGATCCTGAGACATAGAGCATTAGATGGAAACTAACAAGATATAGATATAGTGTGAATACTAGTTCATAATGGTATTGATATTAGTCAATGTAACTTCAATAGAATACAAAGTTATAATAGGGAACACTAGGCATAAATTTGTACTATGTATAATAAGCAGGTTATATTAATGTATTTAGGAGTGCACACACATACATGTTGTGTGTGTGTGTGTGTGTGTGTGTGTGCGTGTGTGTAAGAACAGCTAGAAAAAAGGAGGCCATGGATTTGAAAGAGAATACAGGCGTACATGAAGGAATTTAGAGGGAAGAGGGAAATTACATAGTTATTTTGTAATACCAAAAATTAGTGTATCTAAGATAATCTAAGAGAAGCTATTCTTTACAGAATTTCATTCATAAACCCAGATGGCTCATGCAACATTGTGCCCACTGAATACAGTCAAAGAGTTTGTAGATTCGGATTAAAAAGTGGCAAGAAGAGATATCCTGGGTCCTACAAAACAGTAACAACAACATTTGAAGCAACATCACCACATGAAGCCAGGGTTTACCAATGACCTCGATATATCTTGTTATGAGTTGTCAACGATTTACAGGAGAATCAAAATGTCCCAGTGATAAACTGATAGCAGAATTTGCAATACCGAAAGTAATGTTCCAGAAGGGTCATTTGCCTTCATTTGATCAGTGCCTGTACTGGTTTGGGGAAGGCAGAACTGCTTTTCTTACATGAAAACTGTGTGCTAACATCATGGTTCTCAGACTTTTTCCTCATCCCCCTTTTTCCTCTTCCACTCCACTTGACTCTCCCATCAATATTTCCTGAGCCTTTGCTCTGTTTGAGCTTCAGCACTACCAAGAAACCCACCATATAGAAATAGAGTTTTGTAAATTAACTCTGCAAAGATAAATAGGGAACATTTTTTTCAGAAACAAAAGTTTTTTGAATATGTCCTTCTAAAAAGCCATTTTTCAATGGATGTAGGGTGGGACAGACTAGAAAAAAAAATTTGTTTGTCACAGAGAAAGCCTGGAACGGGAAGGAGCAACCCGGGAGCCCCATAATGTCCATGTTGGCATGACCAGTCCCTGGAATAAATCCTCTCTCAGGGCTTCTGTTTTTCCTGGGCCCGTGGGACAGAGATGCTTCCAGCCTAACCTCTGAGACTGCAAATGCCTATGGCCCTTTAAGAAACATTTGTTACATATGATGTTTAAATCCTTCGAATTCTCCAAGGACTGACCAAGGAAGGTTTTTCCTGTTTTTCCAAGCTGCCCTGCAGAACATATTATAATGTCCAGAAATGATGTTTAAAGTTTCAATAGCTTCTGGTTCTCTGGGCCACATCACCTTGCAGTTGCCCTCAAATTGTTTCTGAATCACGTTTCCTCTGGCACGAAGCAGGAGCCCTCGGTTCACATTACGCCTTACAATGCGCAGCGCTCTCACCCGGCTGCAGAGGAGCTCTCATGTCAGAATGAAAAATGATAAAGCATAAATGAAATAGCAACCACATGTGCTCGGCAGTGTGGCCCTGGTCGGAGTGGCTTTTCAAAGCACAGAGAGTAAGCCATCTTTGCAGCTGTCTGGAACAGAGATATGGTCTGCTGGAAGGAAGGCTCCATCTTCACGGTCCAAGACCTGGGGGGATCTGGGCATAAGGACAGAGGCTTTGCCAATCAGTCTCATACTAGAAACAATCACTGGAAGCATCTGCAAGTGCGGTAAGCGAAGGAAAGGAAGATGGAGGGTAACGGGATAGAGGACCAGATTTAAGTCTCCATGCCCACTCTATTCAATGTCAGAGTGGTCAATCCTCCTTCTTCATCCCTAGCCCTCTTTGTCCTCAACCAGATGACTACACCTCCTTTTGACTGTGTCCTTATCAGAGATCTTATTGCCTTGAAATCTACTCTCCACCCTGCTGATTAAGTGTGAATTTGTTTAAATTCCTTCATGATAAAGTAGTCACACACATTTGTATTTCCCTTTGAGCTTATGCCTCCCATCTCCTGAGACAATCTCAAGCCTTATTCACCTTATTTACCAAACCGGTCACAGTTACCACCGCATTCATGCCGTGCTCCCGGGCACTCGCCCAGCCTCATGTGTGTTCTTCAGCCTGGGGAGTCCTGCTATCACATCGACAGACTGGAGACTTAGGAGTCGTTCTCCAGTGCCCAGTTGAGATGTCTACTCCTGCGTGAAGTCTATCTGGTAATGATTCTAGGCACTCTTAGTAGTTTTTCCCATAGGCCTCTGGATATGCATGTACTACATAATTAATCAGAACTTTTATAACATAAACTTTGATTTACATGTAATTCTTCCCCTTGCTGAACACTCTAGACAACTCAAACACAGGTCTCCTCTATACCTTGGCACCAGTGGGAAATGACAAGGGTCATTGTACTTATCTATCCTGACTATCCTGACTTCTGAGGTCAGCGAGGTGCTGGCAATAGTTACAGATTAACTGCTATGAGATGTTATGTGCCATAGATATTAGTTAACATTACAAATTCAACTCTTGCCGGGCAATGGTGGTACCCATCTTTAATTCCAGCACTTGGGAGCCAGGAGCAGATGGATCTCTGTGAGTTTGAGGCCAGCCTGGTCTACAGGAGCTAGTTCCGGGACAGGCTCCAAAGGTACAGAGAAACCCTGTCTTTAAAAAAAAAATAAAACTCTCCCAACTCCCAAACATTCACCAACACAGCAATATGCATATACTTCTTCAGATTCTAGCAATGAAATAGTATCTCCAGAAAGCTGAATGAATATATTCATGAATGAATGATATAGAGAATGAATCAGTAAATCAAGGAACAATGTCAGTAAACACTAAGTCACATTTAATGCTTTCCTAACACACCCCACTCATACAAGAAGGATATTCTCCCTACATATGAGAAGAACAGGTTGAAGAAGAACAGGCTGATAGAAAGAAAGGGAATATTAATTTTCACACATCCTATCACTTACAAAATTAACAATGGATTAATAATTGTTTTTCCTAATTTCAACAAATATTAGAAAAGCTGGCAAGTGGTGGTTACTGGAAAGACAAAGCCAAGCCTGGATGTTTTCTGCGGCGCACAAAGTCTTGCTCTCTTCATGGGTAAGTGTTAGGCACTAACTCCCAGCAATGCTTAATGACTTTATACTTATAATATACACATCAAATTGCTGGGCACATGTTCCAGGATGTATGCCTGATTGCGTGAAAAATGAAATGAAACACGGGTTTAAAATATTACCCTCTGATTGCTAATGAATCTAATTTAACTCTTTTTTAGTTTGCTGTATCATGTGCAGTAACATTCACCTCCATTTCTGCTTCAAACACTAGAACAGTCACCAAAATCTGAGGAGTCACTTTTTTTTTCTTTGAAGCCTGAAAACATTCATCAAGGAAAGCAATCTGGCCTCTCATTTCTTGCCTGTGCTTCTGGAGTCAGAGGGAACTGCTTGTCTTGTTAGTATGAGAATGGCATTTTGTCCCTCTTCTTTCATTTGCAACTTGAGAGAGAAATAACAGCTGTGCAAGATGTAAACATTATTCCTCCATCTGGGAGCTCCGACTTTGGGTCTTTCTATTCTTTTTATTAGGAATTCTTGTCTGGAGTCTTTTGGAGACTCCAGCTCTTTACCACACTTGGAACGGAACACTACATGCATATGGAGTAGGGGATGTACGGACAGGTGAGGAAAGAGAGAGAGACACCATCACATAATGTCCTCATTGAGTCTCGAGACTCTGGAAAAGGAAGGCTATAAAGTGAAATATATACATGCAGTAATAGGACTGATCTGCTGCATCTATAAGCATATTTTCCTCAGAATTTAAGAGAAGAATAGAATACAATATAGACATACTATCTTGATTATTTCGAGTAGCTTTTCTTGGGAATTTTGTGCCATGTATTTTGATCGTATTCACCCCTCTTCCAAGTCCTCCTAGATGCATCTCCTTTTCAGATCTACCCAACCTTTGTCCTAATGAAAACAAACCCATCAAATGCAGTTAGTGGGCTGGGTGGACAGATGTGACCACACATAGGAGCTGACCTTCACTCTTAACATGCACATAGCCAGGCTGTCTTTCTGGTGAGGAGCATATGTGGTGCAACCTTGGCGTGTTGCTCAGGCTCCCTGGTTATTGTAACCTCTGTCCAAAGAAGTGAGAAGAAACAGCAAGAGCAGAGCGTAGAAGACAGGAATTTTTATTGCAGAGCAGAAGCAAACACTTTAAAAAATGACAACAAGAAACAGTCAAAGGGACCGTTGTGGAATGGAGCTTGCTCTTAAGGGGCAGCGTGGAACATCACAAGAGAGGTCATTATGTCTATACAAGTCCACGTTTTCAGTAGGCTTTATTTATTCTTCTTTCTCTACTCCCTTCTTCCTCTTTTCCTTCCTTCCTTTTGCCCCCTCCTAAACAATCTAGAGTAGACAATATTTCTGAATGGTATTAATCTGTCCAAGTGATTGACAGACCAAAGGAGAGGGTCTCTTTCTAGAATAGACCATGTTAAACATTTGTTCTTTATTCAGAAGCCTCCAAGCAAGACAGTAATCCTAAACTGTCTAAGTGGTTATCTGTAGATTGCCTTCTGGAGAATTTGAGGTCAGTGACTGACTCAAAAAGAGTCTTGGCCAATTATCAATATCATGTAGTTTCAATACTTGCTGATAAAAGCTACTGCCTATGTGATGGGGTCAGGAGCTAGAGTGGTGTCTACTGTTAATGACTTCCAAGTTGAACAATGTCTCACTAACTATCTAGCATGACCAGAGGAAAGAGAATTTTTTTCCCTAAGGAAATTCTAAGGCTATAACTTCCAAGTCTATGAAAAGTGTTCCCCATGCTGAGAAAATTCATTGATATGGATGACTCAAGTTTTCACAACTTTCCTCAATTTTTTTCTCATAGGAAACATAGTCACACTGTGTATCTTTCAGGTATCACATGGACTACTGGATGAAAGCAGGACCTGAGTTCCTTATAAGATCGCATCACATGACTTTCAATGATGCTGTGTTTTGTGAACCACAAAATTGTCAGGTGGCTGTGGATAAAAGGCAAGTATTACATGAAAGTCTATTTAGGGCATAATATGAAATTGAAACTATCCAAACTTTGGGAAGTTTCATAGAATTTATCAAGCACATATCTCCTGTAATTATATATTAGGAAAAATAAAGTAAAAATGGTTTTCTTTTAAATTACACAATTTTAAAAGACTTCCATTTTTTTGGTTTTTTGAGACTGGGTTTCTCTGTAGCTTTGGAGCCTACCCTAGAACTAGCTCTTGTAGACAAGACTGGCCTCGAACTCACAGAGATCCGCCTGCCTCTGCCTCCCGAGTACTTGGATTAAAGGCATGTGTCACCACCACCCAGCTCAGGACTTGCAAATTATTAAGCATGCATATTTATGAAGTTCTTTGGACCTAGTTAGCAAATGCACAATTAATATTTCTCTTAGTTTAGGGTTACCATGCAAAAAAATATTGCACCACTGAAAGGTTCTGTGGTTAAAGAATTGGGACCTTCTGCACTAGGCAAAGATGGTTGATGGTTCTTGAAAAGGGTGGAAAACGAAGATACTCCAAGTGGTTTAAGATGGTGCACAGAGCTGGGTAGCATATTTTCTTATACAAAATCACAACATATCAATTATTCTCTGATGTGGGAGTGTCATATATCAATCTGTTGATTTCATTGGTTAAG
>NC_022029.1:18561945-18585762 GCF_000317375.1 Microtus ochrogaster
CGTGTAATTATTTCGGGTAGAGCTAGCCATGTGGGCGGCCGGGTGCCGGGACGCAGCCCGCCGCTCCTATTTCTACAATTCTCATTTTTGAACTGAATAAATAATCCTAGGTTGCCTGGTGTGTGTGTGTGTGTGTGTGTGTGTGTGTGTATTTCTATTATCTTCTTCCCCTCCCTCTTCTTCTTCTTCTCTTTCTTCTTCTTCTTTTTCTTCATTTTGCAGGAGAACTATGTTCTGTTTTTCCCATAGTCAGGGCCTAAGGTTTTATTGGCATAGTCTACTCCAGACTCAGGAACAGTCCCTTCAGCTAGCTCTGCATCTCCATCACCTAACATATCTATAAACCATGAGCCCAAATGATTAGGATGCTTGAGATTTTTCTGCTTCAATCAAACATATATATTTGCATAAAATATTTAGATATTACATTTCTAATGCTTTTAAAGAGCAAAGAGAAACATTCAGAGAAGTATGTTTTCCTTAACCTCATTTGTTAAGAGAGAGAGAGAGAGAGAGAGAGAGAGAGAGAGAGAGAGAGAATGGGAAAGAGATGCATCATGTTTTACATAAAGGGAAATAGCTTCAGGCAGACGTTGCTAAATATTTTAATGGTTTAAACATTCATTTTAGCAAGTTTTCCTTAATTTTCTTAACTTTGTTCCTTTTGAACTGGCTCAACCTTCATGTTTAATCCTCAGAGCTTTCAAGGAACAGCTCACAGAAAGTTATATACACAAATACAGCAAACATTTCAAATAAAGCACAATGCATAAAACAGAGAACAGGGGAACTCTGACAACAGCTGCTAGATTTAACACTAATAGTTTTGAAAGATTTTGGCTGAAGGTTAAGAGAATCTTAGGACAATAAGCAGGCTTTGTATATAATGTCAACAGTCCTGTTGCAACATGTCGAGTTTTAATTTATTCTTTTTCATTTGTATAAGACAAATAATATAATTATGGATGTCTGGTTCATGACATTCAATTTTAAAAAAAAGTCTCCAAAATCAATCATGTTTTTTTTTTCTTTTTAGAGAAATAACAACCTTTAGAAACCTCTGGCCTGCATGTCTGGTAATAGCTATGATTTGGCCTAAATGTGATAATATGGTTCAAGCCTTTATGTATTTATTTTATTCAAATGAATGTTTGGTGCATTGGTGCTTTGGCATATGTGCAAGACGCTGAATTTTCCACTCAATTTGCTTGTTCACAGAGGGTGTTGTGACTGATACAGAGTCTGTAAATTGGAGATTTGGTGCCCTGACACACCCAAAAGACCAGGTACACACAGAAATTTCCGCAGTCTCTGCTTTGGTCCAGCAAAGAAACTGAAAGCATCCTGGGTAGATCAGAGAGGGTCTTATAAATACATGAACACAAAGCAGGAAGGCACATATGTATATACACACATGCACCCTTATACAGGATACCTTTCCTCAGTTGCTCTCAGTGTCAGATAGGATATCTGGTTATCCCTTGCTAAGGCAACTTTAAAAAGTGCACAGCCAGATTGGTGCACAGAGACAAATGAGGTTGAAGTGTAGCTTTTAAAGGGTTCTACAACATACTAGACATGGTATTCTCTCAAGAATGCAGAAGTAAACATGGGTAGCCAGATGATACCGTGGCTCACAGCTAGACTGTTTTCCATGTGTTCTCACATTAAAGAGCAATAGCAATTTTTCTGTATGCAGGTAGAAAGTGCAACTATTGCTGCACAGTGTTCAAAATCTATCTTGATAGCATCATTCTCCAGAAGAAATTTCTGTCTTAAAACAATGGCACCAGCATTCATTTTTTTTGAATATACAGGAGACATTGCCCATAAAATACAAATAATTTGTTCAGTGGTGGTGCTACATGCCTTTAATCCCAGCAGTTGGGTGGCAGAGTCAGGAAGATCTCAATGATTTCAAGGTCATCATGGTCTAGAGAGTGAGTTCTAGGACAGGCTCCAAAGATACATAGAGCAGCCCTGTCTCAAAAAAAAAAAAAAAGCAAAAACCGAAAAACAAACAAAAAAAAAAAGACATTGCAAGGGTACCTCACTAATATTTTTTCTTTGGTTCCCCTCAGTATTCTGTGGAATGTACATGTTCTCATTTTGTGCATATGCACATTGGATTAAGGATTTGTATAAATAAATGGCAAATATAGTATTCACACTCAGAACAATGTTCTCCTTGAAGGACCAGCAACAGTTCCCAACCATTCTTTCCATCAGTGCAAATGCCAGTCACTGGAAAAGAATGTCCTGAATATGATGTGATATTCTTCCTTCTTCTGGGGACTTGAAAGCCTATTTTATCACTGTCTCTCTCTGGCATTTTCTTCTATGTGATCTTGGAATATTCTTGTTGCATTAACCTTGAAAAACTAGGACACTTCATTTTCATAGTTCACTGTCAGTTAATTCAGCTTGCCTGGAACACCTATTGGCATGCATGTCCACATGCTCATTGCATACACATAGGCTCCCATGTCTACATAGACACATAGGCATATGTGTTTATATACATGTGCTCACAGGGACACATATGCAGATATATGCAAGTACACATGGAAAATATATGAGTATAACATAACACCTGATATCTCATTTAGTATCAACAGTAAATAGGAGGGAGTGCATATATATTACATAAAAATATTCACTCATTTACTGGTAAGTATTTTGAAATTCAGGGATTGCAGAATGAAAAGAAGGTCCAAAAGCCCCATCTCTTTTCTTCTAGCAGGCCTCTCAAGCATTTTGTTCTACGTACAGAACTGTGTTTCGTTCAGGAAATAAAAAGATTAAGTACAAATCTAGATCCTCTTGTGCTTACAGTGGTGGGAAGATTAATAGTGAAGTATCAGCACTGCACAGACTATCATTCTTCCTGGGATAACACATGTGCTGAGACACAGGAAAGGGTCACTGGGACATCTTCAAATTTAGATCTCCTCTTTCCTGGTTTATAATTAGGTAAAAAATGTTATAAAATGACTTAGAAGCATTGTCAAGACTTGTAGAAATTACAACTCTGGGGTTTTTGTTTCTCCAAAAGTGAGAGTCAAGTGTATCTACAGTCCAGACTAGAGACAGATGAATATTCATTTTCTACAGCAGCATGGAGGGAATTTCATGGCTGCTGTGGGATTCCTCTCTGTGTGCTGTGAATATGTTTTACATTGGTTAACGAATAAAGCTTTATCAGCCAATGGCTTAGCAGAGCAAAACCAGGCAGGAAATACGAACAGACATATAGAGAGAAAGTAGGTGGAGTCAAAGAGACACCATGTAGCTGCCCAAGAAGACAGTGGCAAGAAGGACCCTTACCAATAGGCCACAGTCTCGTGTCAATACAAAATAATAGAAATGGGTTAATTTGAGATTTAAGAGCTAGCTAGAAATATGCCTGATTTGTTGGTAACCCGTGATGGAGTTATTGAAGTTTCTGTTTGATTACTGGGGTCTGAGTGTCTGGGAAACAAACAGACTCCTCCTACACATGGTCCTTACCATATTGCCATTAGAAATATGAGAACTATGTCATATGACATTCATGGGGAAAGCAGTCATTTCTTTTGTATCAGATGTAGAATTTTTGCTTGGGTTTGTTACTTAGGAACTGTCCGTAGAAATGTGTTGAATGAATGGAGGTCTCAAGGCACACTGTGCCATGGTTACTCATCAGCCTGGGGTGGGATGCACTACACTGCATACAGCGTCATGCACCATACACACACTTCTGGAGTTGTAGTTCTGCCACTGCTAAGATGCTGTGGTCACTGGTACTGTGGCCTCACTGAACCTTCACCCTTATCCCAGTTTTGAAACATACAATCCCTACCCCAGACTAAGTACGGGTCTTAGCACAGGTCAAAGCTTCACAGAGGTGAGATGTCACTGGATGGTGCGATGTGTAGCACAGCAATAGAAGAGCAACTATCACCTTAGGACAGTAAGGTGTCTGTTCAGTTCTGTCAGGAACTCAATGTTGAGCACACTTCCCTTGATGCCCAAGGTCAGCCAGATGAAGAAAGCGGTTGGAAAGTTGTTTTCTATAGCCTTGCCTCACCCTAGCATCTTGTGGTTCCACTATATACACAGTGAGCTATATCAGAAGACAGGAAGTTCCTCACCCCTTGAAGTTAAACAACAGTCTGAAAACCCACAATACTAAAGCATTTCACCCTTAGAGCCAAAGCCTACTTGTACAAAGATATTTAAGTGTGTGGTTATTCAGGGAACATATCCTTTCTGAGAGAGAGCACCCATTTATCTCATGAAGCATTGGCCGAGGTGTAGAAGAACAACTATTAGGAGACCCAGGATAAGAATGTTAAGAATTGTCAATGCTTTCCTGATGTGAACGGAAAGTGCATAAGCCAAGTTCAAAGAGATCTGCTATAACTTCTTTGAGTAGTTTCTGACCCAGTCACTCCCGACTCTAGGAAACTTACTATGTTTCCTGCAGTCAGGCAATTTACTGCCCTAAGTATCCAAACATGTCAACTTCTCAACCTTCTCCCACCAAAAAGAGTTATTTAATTTGCATGAAATGTTCAGCAGCCTATTACTTGAAACTGAACAGCAAAGGCTGGAGGAAGTCCTAGGAAATTAGATGCCTTATAGAAGCACATATAGCTAGAGAGAAAATAACTAACACTATTAATTAAAATATTTTCTCAGGGATCTATACCACACAGGTATTCATTAATTTATGGGCAGTTGCTATGCAATGTCAAAAGCTCCATCCTGAAGCTGCCCCTCCCCCCCATCCTCATATAGCCAGGGCTATTTACAAAGACAGAGGGGCGTGTTTGATGTGATCAACTCTAATATACACTGAAGGGAATATGGGAATATTACATCAGTCAAAAATCTACACTTATTTTTTATACATTTTCTTTTATGTGTTTTTATGAGCACTCTATCTGCATGTATGCCTGCATTCCAGAAGGGGGTATCAAATTTCATTATAGATGGTTGTAAGCCACTATGTTGTTGCTGGGAATTGAACTGAGGACCTCTGGAATAGCAGCCAGTGCTCTTAACTGCTGAGCCATCTCTCCAGACCCTCTACACTTTTTCTTAATCATGGTACTTGATTTTATCTGTTTTCCTCTTTATGTGTATATAATTAAGTTTATTAATTAAGTTCTTATCAAGTTATATGTTAATGTATTATTGGTGGCATATATGGTTTAGATATAGTTTTTCATGGGAGAGATTTTGGGGGTTGTAAGGTTGGTCTCTAGGGAACTTTAAGATATGGAAGATCTTTAGATTACTTGAGAACATTGCCCCTGAAAAAGGATTAAGGGAGTTCCCATGAATTCCACCAGTGTTTCTACCATACCAGAACTCAACTACTTAAGGCACCAAGCCCTTGAATCCCCAATATTATGAGTTCAATAAACCTTCTTATTCCTCATATGTTGCCTGCCTCAGCTATTTAATGATAACAAGGAAAAAACAAAATAATCCAATTGTGTGCTTCCATTGAACTAAAAACAGCCCAGACCAGACAAAAAACACTCAAAATACAGAGAAATATTTGACATAAAACTAAAATTCACATTTCAGTTTTTATGTATCCTTTTGGAGTGATATGATAGAGTGACCATCAATGTAAGCATTTAACATAGTAGGCTACAGTTCTGATGCAGATAGGAATAAGAATATGTCTGGATGAGAGAAAATGGACTCAATAAACATTCATAAACATAGACTATGCCAAGTGTAGTTGTAAAAAAATTTTAGTGCATGTCAAATTGTTAAGTTTTTTAGTTCCAATGGACAAAATTCCTTGAGCGACTGGATTCTTCTCGTTCTCAAATTTTACCATATGCTGGCAATTACATTCTTTGGAATGATTTAAATTTATGAAGAAACACTTGAGAACAGCACTAGACAACAATTTGTGAGAGCACGAAAACATTGTGGCAATTCACAAAGGTTCTCAAGGATTAAAATAGCTCCAAGACTGTTGTTGACACCAATTTCCTGTTGGAAGCCTGGCTTCATACTTCTCCTTATGCGGTAGGCAGATTTTCATGTCTGAAATCCTGCTGATGCCAGCATGGTTACTTGAGAGGGATCCTCCCTGTGCCATGTTTTGACAGCACTGCTCTTTCTCACGCATGCTTATACACACAGGCTGGAGGGACGTCACAAAATGTGGACCCAGGTCTGTTTTAACACGCGTTCATTGTAAAGTTAGAGGAAATCTCCCAGGATCGATGTGAGAGTTCCAGTAGCTGGAAACCTCAACTCTTCTAGGCTGTTGGTCCTGTGCCCCCTCCCAGCATCAGCTGCACAGAGTCAGCTGTGTCCTCATCAATGTCTCTATTATGTAATGGGGTGCTTGCAGCTATCACACTTATGTAGAGGGTAAGGACTACTCGCCTAAGTGGTCCGAAATAGAAGTTAAGATATTGAAGCTTTTGAAAAACAGTGCTTCGTTTTCAGATAAATAACAATGTTTAATAGAGGAGTCTGTGAACCATAATTTGAAGACAGAAAAGTAAAAAGGATAAAAAATACATATATATATTTTAAATCTTGAAGTATTAACAAATTTCTGTAGCATAAAGGTAACCAAAACATAGTAAAATAATGTTCATAAACTATCCTAAAAATTCAAGTTCAATCTCAATAAATAGAAACATATAATGTTAATAATTGAGACAGAAATATTTGTGCTGTTACTAAATGAAACTGCATATACTGCCAAGAATATAAGAAAAGATTTAATTCCATCAATGATAGAACTGACATTCAGGATTATGGATATGGTCCAGTGGTAAAATGCTTATCTAGCATGAACATGGTCCTCAGTCCATCCTCAACACTTCAAAACGAAACCAACAAGAATGAGCTGATGTTAAAATATGTTACCTTATTAATGAGATTAGTCAACTAATGACTAAATTTTGGACTTTTGGGGCTTTAACTCATATGATACTGTTAATAAAAGTTAGTCATCAGAAATGTGTGACTTTATCCATGACAAAGTAAATATGTGAAAAATTATTATTTAGAAATCTGAAAAAGAATGGACATAGGAGAGAGAATGTGCCAGAAATAAAAATAAAAGGTTTAGATGAATGTGGAACAATGATTTATAAAGGCTAGGAAGGGAGAAGTGCTAGGTAAAGTTAGAATTGTCTAGTGTGCGCTGTGTATATCTATTGAAATATCAGAATCAACCCCACTAATAAGAATAACTAGTAAAATTCAATAATAGCCAAATAAAAATTGTCATTATTAGATGTCTCATCACCAATGATTAGTTTAGGTAGCCTATGATTTTCAAATAATTTGTACATCAATTTTCTATCACTTGCATACTGTGATGTATTTAAAATAGCTAATTTGCTAGATTAAAAACTTTTGAAGGCTTTGTTTCTTACATTAATTGTTTGACCCTATTGGTAGTGAAGTAACTTATCATCCCCAGATTTGTGGACAAGGATTTAATAGGGCAGAGAGAATATCGTCTAGCTAGAAACAGGATAAAATATTAATCTGCAGAAGGGATAATTCAGGTGATGGAAAGTGGAAAATTTCAATAGACAGAATCAATAATAACAAGAGTATATATCAGTTATAACGAAACTGCCATTCTGAATATGCAAACTGTTTGATGGCTATCCCTAAGCTCAGTGAGTCTGTAATATAAAGCATGTCTGTTATGCTTGAGAAAGCCTTGTGAGAAAGCCTGATTATCATGTGCCTAATGGCCACATGGAATCAATAAATTCATGTCTTTTATTTATTTATTTTTTAATAATTTTATTTATTTTATTTATATATTACTGATAGTTTAATTTGAGCAGAACACTAACATTGGGATCTTAATTTCTGTATCAGTAAAAAGGGATAAACAATTTCTTAAAAGTTACAGTAGAATTACATGCATGAAAGAATCTCCCACAGGGCTTTGCCTTTTGTAATTGGATAAAAGAATATACTTTGGCCTATGAATATAAGCCATCTAGATAGAATGTATACAGTCTTTATCCAAGTTTGCTAGAGAAACTAAAACCAAGAGTTCAGGGCTAACAGAAAATTGATAACGTTCCAAAAGAGCACAGATTCTACCTTTTGTCTATTCAAAAACTATTTTGCATTTGAAAAAGCAGTAACAAAGGAATCCCTCCAAATATGATACCTTGAATTGCATGACTAGGAATGACTCAATTGCCCTCCTTTGTAATGTCACAGTACACACAGCTTTGCTTCCATGTGTAGTTCCCGGATTGTTCTGAGGTTCAGAGGACTGCATTGGTTGTATATTTTTTGGCTCACATGAGCCAAAGGTAATGAGCTTTAACACTACAAAGGCTCTGGAATGCTTTAAAAAACATTTGCTTCCCACAAGACAAATTAGCTGAACCAAGCAATAAAATGTGACATTAAGCATTCAATACTCCCATTTTTATGTAGTCTCAGGTCAGCAAAAAATGACCCCATGGGGGGCATTTCTCTAATGCTCTTGTTCAGAGTTCTCCTAAAATCCTGTCTCTATGAAGCTAATCAATAGTTATTTATGCCCTGCAGACCTCCGAAGAAAGCCTACCTCATAAATTGCACTCAAGGCATTTTGGAAGCTTCTGGACCTAATGCAGTTTATAAGGACCTTCTGTCAAATGGACCACCCTGCATGCACACATGTCTATGTGTGTGCACATGCTTTTTGTAGTTTGTCACTTTTACTTTTTCCAATTATATCCTAAACTCTTAGGACAATTTCAAGTTAGGTGAAATTCTGTTGTTTTGATATTATTAGCCAGTTTTGTTTAGGCTGCCTACTTGTGAAATGTCTTGTTTTTAGAATGGAGGATATGTCCATCTTATCTAGAGTATCCTATGCTAATCTGGAGAATTTATCTAGATAAACTGTCATGGGAATCTAAACAAGAGAAGAGTCTAGGACAGTAAATAAAAGTCAAATAAGATCTTAGTCAAATTTCTGATGCTATGGCCCAATACTCCAGATAAGAGAGGTTAGAAACAATATGAGTTTGCTTCATCTTTTTGGGAGTCTGAAGAATCTAAGATCATGGTTCCAGCCTCTTCTGAGTACTTTCTGACTGTGGCAGAACATGGTATATAAACATCTTGGTATGAGATGATATGTTATGTCAACCTCTGTGTTCTTAGCATTAGTCCATGGTGAAGGCAGTGTTTTCATGATTAGGCATCTTGTAATCTCCCCGGCTCTGAGTACATTTGCAGCAGCAATACAATTTCAATATCATCCTTTGAGAGGTATTCAAGTCATGGCAACCATTTTTACCCTGAGGAGTGGTCAAGTGTGATTATAGAGGCAGAAGGGTTGAGGGATGGGGGACCATGAACATCTTATGCAAGAAGTGAGCATTCCTGTCTTTTTACAATTCAAAAAACTACCCAGTAACATTAAATTCACAAGCTAAATTGGTTGCATTGATTATAGTTTTATAGGAATCCCCAATTTCCTCTGAGAACAGGCCATTGGTGAACATGGGTTTTTTTTTTTTTCTAACCTTAAATGCTATGGTTAACTCTCTGATTACACAGGTATACTTCACCTAGTAATTCTATGTGTCCATAGCTGCACCTTATAGAATGGTTACACACGAGTTAAAGAGATCTCAGGATTCATACAGTTCAATGAGGCCTTACGTATGGAGACCTACTACAAATGCACAAAACCACTGCATCTATTTAAAGGATAAGGATCCTTAAAAAGGACCCCTGTTGGAACACTGCAGAAAGTGAACATAGGCGATCAGCTGGGTCCCAGAGTTAAGACATAGGATTGCAAGACAAGATGTGACTAGGAAAAAGAGGGATAATGATGTTAGTAGGTGACATGAAGTAGTGGAGATACAGCTGAGCTTTAGCCCTGGGGACAGTAGGGAGTTCTATATCAGTCCTTGGGTAAACATAGCAGACAGACAGATGCTGGGTTAGTGGGTCCATCATCACAGTGTTGATGGTCCTCTGTTCGATGGATCGAGGTAAAGATGTTACAACCTTTCTCAGTCTGATGTATTCTATAATGTTTCTGGCCTATTTTACTCATTGGTTTTGTCATTTGTTTTCTGTTGTGGTGTTTTTGTTTTTAAGTGGTATGAATGTGCCCACGTACCGATCGACTAACAGTCTGATTTGATAAGTTTATAGGTGGCACCTTTATACTTTCACAGTGATTTCTTTATAAGTTTAATCAGTTTATGCCTCGTAGTTCATGCTGAATAAGGGGTAGTACCTACATGTGTAAGCATCTATAAAGATAGTCTCCTCTGCGTTTGTACTCAAAATGGAGCTAAATGACACTTTATAAAATGAGTTCACTCAAGGTAAAACTGGAAACCCAGTTTTACACAGTGAGAAACAACACAGAGCAAGGCCTGGCATAGCAGGTCAAGAACAGAAGGCAGGGGTTCATTTTCCATGTTTCTGGGAAGCTGTTGGATGGAAGTTATTAGATGATAAGTAACAAGATTAGCCTGTGGAAGAACATTCTAAAATAATATTTTAAAGTAGAATTAATAATCTCAACAGAAAGTAGATAGGAAAGAAGCCAAGTGGTGGTGTTTCAGGACCTTTCAGCTCTGGAGTAAAATGTCTCATCGAAGTTCACAACCTAGTTTTGCCCTGCCTACTAGAGATTAGGGTATACTGATCAAACACCCTTTCCACAACAAGCTTATCATGGCTTAGGTAGCATGTGCCCTAATGATCCTAAAAATGTTTTTATTGCAAGGTAAACTTAAAATAATTGCATAAGACAAAGCAAAAAAAAAAAAGAAAATTCACTTTTGGAAATTTAAATTATTTTTAAGAAATATTTTCTTGACTAATTTTTAAAATAAATTTATTTATTTAATTTTACATCCTGCAGTTTCCCCACCCTCCTCTACTCCCAGTCCCCCCCACCCCCGGTACCCCTCTCCCAATCTACTCCTTCTCCATTTCTGTTTAGGAAAGGACAGGCCTCCCATGACTATCAATAAAACATGACATATCAAGTTGCAGCAAGACTAATCACTTCCCATATATTGAAACTTGGCAAGGCAATCCAGTATGAGTAGGGTCCCAAAAGCCAGTTAAAGAGTCAGAGAGAGCCCCTGTTCCCATTGTTAGGAGTCTCATGAAAGAACCAAAATACACAACTGTAACATATATGCATAGTGCCTATGTCAGATCCATGCAGGCTCCCTGGTTGTTGGCATAGTCTCTGTGAGCCCCTATGAGCCCGGTTAGTTGCTTCTGTGAGTTTTCTTGTGGTGTCTTTTACCCCTCAGGATCCTACGATCCTCCCTCCCTCTCATCAACAGGGTTCCCAGAGGTCTGCCTAACATTTGCCTGGGGGTCTGCATCTGTTACCAGCAGTTGTTAGATGATGCCTCTTATGGTATGTACTCACGAATAAGAGGGTATTAGCTGTAAAACACAGAGTAGCTGTACAGACCTCAGACCCAGAGAGACTAGGTAACCAAAGGGAAAAAAAATCTCCTAGGAAAACTGAGAAAAATGCTGTTAGTTGGTGACCCTGAGAGTTAGACTCCCCTTCCAATGCTGCCTGCTTCATGGTCTAACAAAATTATAAGTGCCTCCTCCCCTCCAGCTACTTGGTACCTCAATTCGTTAACATAAGGAGAGGAAATCTGAAGACATCAAGGGCTGGACTGACCTATCAGCTTGATGTGACATTGATATCTTCTGAAATGTAACAGCCTAGAGTTTCACAGATGCTTTATCTACGGCTTTCAATATCTGAGTCTTCCTCAAAACCACAGGGGTATGCATAACTTTAGCCAGAATCTACTGAAGAAGGTTGAAGTCCCCCCCCCCAACAGTGTGGGGGGGTGGTCAGTTGTTTGATGCTAGGTGTCTTCCTCAACTGTTTTCTTACCTTATTTTCTGAGACAGAGTCTCTTCCCAACCTTGAAATTCACTGATTTAGCTAGACTCATTGTCCAGCTAGTTCCAAGGATTCTCCAGTCTCTTTTCCCCTCGTGGTAAGATGACAGGAGTGTACGGCTGCCCTAGTCTCTACAAGATTTCTTGGGACCTAAGCTCAGGTCCTCATGCTTGGAAGTCAAGCACTTTACAAACTGACCTATTTCCCTACCTTTACTTTGTTTTTCAAGAGTTGCAAGGGGACATGCTTCCTGATGTGTTTGAGCACCTAAAAGAGGACTGTCACACACTGGCCATAAGACTTTCTGAAAAGCAGCAACCAAGACCTCATTTGACAAGAAGGTAAATGACTGATAGATTAATGTTCAAGAGACTTGAGAACTTTTTTATACAGACCTGGACAAAGTTAGCCTCCTAGTAAAGAAGCTGTCTAGAAACAATGGCTACTGGGAGGGAGAGAACCAGTTTCCCTCAGTGGAGTGGTGTCTGTATATGAAGCACACTTCAGGACAGGCCCCATGCTCAGGCATAGATGGCCAATGCAAGTCAGACTCCATATTTTTCAGTTGCTTTTTTCTTTTGTTTTCGTTTTCTGTTTTCAGAGAGAAAAAAAACATGAAGTTGGGTGGGTAGGGAGTCAGGGAGGCTCTGGAAGGAGCTGAGGAACAGAAAAAGGCTGTGATAAAATATGCTGTATGAAAGTTTCAAGGAATGAAAATTGGTCTTTATTAAATAAATTCTATTAACTGTAATTAAAGATTGAACAGGGGGGAAATTATCAGAAGGTAGGTGAAGTTGTCAGGAGAGTAGGAGCTGCCATAGGGTAGAGATGATCATGGGTGAAGAGCCTTCTTAGATGTGGTTCTCCATCATCCAGCTATGAATGTCATGGGATGCTTACCCTGGAGCCCTCAGGATTCTCCTAAGTAGAGACATCTTTAATGGCCCAATAGCATCCTACTGTTCTCTTTGCTCAACATGGTTAAGTCTGACTCAGATTACAATCCCCAAATAAGGAATCAATGTATCAATCAACTTTTGCTCACCCACATGTGGAGAAAGGTGGGAGGAAAACACTTTCTCTCTTAGCCTAGGTATAAAAAGGAGGCAGACTCATAGGAAAAACAGGAGTCTGTCCTTAGTCACCCTGGTTGAGCGAAAACCAAAATACTGTGGAGAGGCAGTGTGTGTGTGTTTGTTCATTTACAACACATTTTAGTTAGTTTTGGCAGGCAAAGAAAGCTTTACAGGGACAATTCTTTGCAGTAGGATTCAATGAATCTAGTTAGGTCTTAAACTTGCTTGGCTGACAAAGTATTTCATGTATTTTTATACCATGTATTTTGAACCATTAATAGGATGATGATGTATAAGTGCATAATATATTATTCTGTAATATATGTTATATTAGGATATTCTTTTATTAAACTGGTAGCTATTCTGAATTGTATAATAAAACATACATAAATAAAAATACAATAAAAATTAGTAAATAAGTGCCAGACACTTAAGGATAGCACAATTAAAACCAATGTCAATTTTTTACAACCAGTTGATTTAAAAGCAAGGATCAAGGCCAATGCTGACATTTAATGTACCTTTGCACATAAAATAGTATTCAGTGACTTTTCTAACACAGTCAGTTTTGGAAGACTTTAAAAATACAGCGAATGCATCTTGAGTTCTCTATTGCTTCCATGAGAGTATAAAGGACATGCTAGATAATTGTCTGTGAGTTTCCCACATGCAGATATAATTTCTATGTCCTCTCCCGCTAATTAATAGTTCTCTCTTGCCGCCATCAACTCAATTCCACATGGAGCAAATGTTGCAAGGTAACAACCTATTTCCTCATCCTATAATTTTCATATATTTGAGGGTCATCCAGCTGACATACATACATAGAAAGGGTGGAATGATTTTTTTGTGTGATGATAGACAACTTTTTTAATTTATTGATTTTTATTGAGCTCTACATTTTTCTCTGCTCCCCTCCCTGCCTTTCTTCTCCCCTTCAATCTTTTCCCATGCTCCCAATTTACTCAGGAGATTTTGACTTTTTCTACTTCTCATGTAGATTAGATCTATATGTCTCTCTTAAAAGTCCTCAGTGTTGTCTTGGTTCTATGGGATTGTGATTTGTGGGCTTGTTTTCTTTGATGTATGTTTAAAAACCACTTATGAGTGAGTATATGTGAAACTTCTCTTTCTGTGTCTGCGTTACCTCATTCAAAATGATGTTTTCTAGCTTCATCCATTTTCCTGCAAAATTCAAGATGTCATTATGTTTTTCTGCTGTGTAGTACTCCATTGTTTAAATGTACCACATTTTCCTTATCCATTCTTTAGTTGAGGGACATTTAGGTTGTTTCCAGGTTCTGGCTATGGCAAATAATGCTGCTATGAACATAGTTGAGCACATGTCCTTGTGGCATGATTGAGCATCCTTTGGATATATACCCCAAAGTGGTATTGCTGGGTATTGAGGAAGGTTGTTCCCAATTTTCTAAGAAATCACCACACTGGCATCCAAAGGGGCTGTACCAGCTTGCATTCCCACCAATAATACAGAAGTGTTCCCTTTTCTCCACAACCTCTCCAGTAAAAGTTGTCATCAGTGTTTTTTTATCTTAGGTGGAGTGATTTTTGAGAAAGGTGTCAAAGCTATGAGGACTTATGTAAACATGTTCCTTTATCTCATTTTAAGAACTAGAAGTGGCCTTGCCATATCTTTTGGTGTCATAGGTTTTACCATATTCTATAGGTCACTTAGCCTCCTGATGCTGTAGCCACCAATATTCTAGGCCTTTTACTTTCTTCCTCATTCAGCTTCCTTCATGTCTCTGTGATGTGGGAGTGTCATATATCAATCTGTTGATTTCATTGGTTGAGTAATAAACTGCTTGGGCTCATAGCTTAGAACATAGGTGGGTGGAGTAAACAGAACAGAATGCTGGGAGGAAGAGGAAGTAAGCTCAGACTCGACATCTCTGAGCTCTGGAGCAGAGACGCCATGCTCCCGGCTCCTGGGCAGACGCGGGTATAGCTCTGCTCTCTGAGACACACGCTATGAAGCTCTGACCCAGGATGGACGTAGGCTAGAATCTTCTCACTAAGACCGGTGCTCACAGATTATTAGAGATGGGTTGATCGGGATATCAGAATTAGCCAGTAAGGGCTAGAGCTAAAGGGCCAAGCAGTGTTTAAATTAATACAATCTGTGTGTTGTTATTTTGGGGCATAAGCTAGTCATGTGGGCGGCCGGGTGCCAGGGATGCAGCCCCGCCGCTCCTATTACTACATCTCTGCTCCCACCAACACACAATCACACAGTGTATGGTTCTCCAAAATTATCTGTTGAGTTGGCCTATTGAAGATTTAACGAACCTCAATCTTTTCCTATTGAATTAGCATGACTATTTTCAGTATGTTCTCTACATGCAACAATTCCTAGAACATGCCATGGACTGAGTGTTTCTGTCTTCCAAAACGGCAAAGGTTGAAATCCTACACCCCTAGGTAATATCATTCAGAAATTGGGATCATCCAAGCACAGCTCTCATGAGTAGAACTCTGTTTTCATAAAAGAAAACCCAGAAAGTCTCCTTCTTTTTAGCATATAACAATGTAGCTAGAGGACACAAACTCAACCCCCACTGGTAGCCTTATCTATATTTCCAGTCTGGTACTGTGAAATACTGATCTGTTATTTATAAGAAATGTAGTCGGTGATTTTTTTATAGATGACCAGGTGGACTAAATCAGAAGGTAAGGCTGATTTCCAACAGGGTCAATGCTGGCATTACACATAAGTCTTTTTGTTCAAATAAAAGGAAGATTTTAGCAACATACAGAATATCATCATCCATTAATTTTTTTTATAATGTATGTTCATTACATAATGACATTGTGAATATATTTAAAGTTCTTTTCCTTTTTTCATCCTTTTATTATGTCCAGGATATCTTAAGTATGTACAGTCACACCGTACTCATTTGCATAGCACCTAACTATACATGCTACCATAAATGGAAGGAGATACAATTCCTGCTTTTGGCAAGGTACCTATAGGATGCCTTGCCTTTAAGAACAAATTAATTATATGCTTGCCCATATGTAGCATTTAGTATTCCCTACCAGAAGTAATTGCTCCTTTAAAGTGCAAAGGATTTGCTACAAAAATTCATCTAAGCGTGTTTGTGCCCACCTTTGGACTTTTACTTGGCTATCACATAATAAGTCTTTTCATGAGAGACAAAGCATAGCTCAAAAGTAGCATTGGCAAATGTCATTCAGAAGGTTCACAACAGGCCTCAACTTTCAATAAAGGAATGTCCTACATAGCCTGCCCCCTGAAGTTCAGTTTAACTAACATAAAATAAAAAAAAATTCAGTGATACAATCTTAAATCTACGTTCAGTCCTAATATTTCTGCATGGTCTTTGGTTCATTTGGATGCTGAAGATACCCAGTAGATAATCATCTTAGCTGTTGTTTTATTGATGTAAAGAGACATCATGACCATGGCAAATCTTACAAAAAGAAATCATTTAATTGGAGGCTTGCTACATTTCAGAGGCGTATAATTCATTATCAGCATGGCACTGGAGCAGTAATTGAGAGCTACATCCAGATCTTTAAGTAGTAGGTGGAGAGAGGAAAGAAGGGAGGGAGGGTTGAGTTGCAAGAGAGAGAACAGAGAAGAGAGAGACAGCCTGGCCTGAACTTTTGAAATGTCAAAGCCTACTGCCAATGGCACACTTCCTTCAACAAGGCCACACCTACTCTAACAAGGTCACACCTAATCTTTCTCAAATAGTGCCACTTGTCTCTTACCTTCCAGTTTACACTAACCTCACCTCCCAAAGTCTGGTTTTGTATTCACTTTGTCCTTTCATGCATTCCCTGAAATTCCAACTTAGGTAACCATTCATGGAAGCCTTTAGATTTGGACATGCACTTTGTGGCTGTTAAGAGCATGAGACAGAAGATATTCTAAGCAGATCCTAGACTCCAGCAAGAGAGGATGCATACACCTTCAGTGCTCAGAAGGACGGACTGAAGTTTCCTGTCCCCTTGGCCTGACATGTAAAACAAAACAAGCAGCTTCTTTACCTTCAGACCACAGAGTGGATTTCCCCCTGCAGCTGTGTCTTGTCTTGCAGCATCCACCACTCTGCCGCCGAGCGTTCCTGTTCTGCATTCCACATGTGCCCTCTATCAAGGAGGTAGGGCTCATAACACTCAGCAAGGTCTTATGAGGCTTTTTCGAAAGACCTTGCACATCCCAAAATTAGCAGAGGCAAATCTGCTTCTCATTATCCTGATAGTCAATGAT
Source organism: Microtus ochrogaster (assembly GCF_000317375.1). Taxonomy (NCBI): domain Eukaryota; kingdom Metazoa; phylum Chordata; class Mammalia; order Rodentia; family Cricetidae; genus Microtus; species Microtus ochrogaster. The sequence continues at coordinate 18,579,197 of NC_022029.1, forward strand.
TTATACTCTCATACTGGGGGAAGGGGAGAGTTCTAAAGAAGGCCAGCCATGTGGCATGCTATTAACCCTTCTCAGAGAATGTGCTTCCAGCCCCTCTCTGGTGTCACTTAGGTCACCCTTCTGAGCCTCCCATCCTAGTGAACTTCTCCCTTTTCTGTGTAAACACATTTGTTTCATTTTCTTGAACTCCTGACATTGCGACTCTAGGCATCAAACAAATGCCCCAGCCCACCCCTTGGCAACCTAAACCACCTTCCTCTACTGAGTCCCATTATGTAAGCTTTACTTCCCCCCAGTACTCCAAAATGTGTAAGACTCCCTCTTATTCAGCCACCTATTGAAGAATCAGTCAGCTGGAGCTGGAGGATGCCTCATTTGGTAGTGTTCTCTACACAAGAACTAGATACTAAATTCTAATCCCCAAAAGACATGCAAAAGGCTCTGTATTGTAGAATAGTCCTGGAATCTCAGCAAAGAGAGATGAAGCCAGGGGGACTCTTGAGTTATATCAGACCACCAGTCGATCTGAATCAGTGAACTTCAGATCCAGGCATGGACTCTGTCTCAAAACTTAAGGGGGCAAGAAACTGAGGAAGATATTTTATGTCAACCTCTGGTCTTCATATGCACACATACTAACACACATGTGCACACTACACACATGAGAACATATATACAAATGCAAATACATATACTCAAAATTCATTGAGTGATATAAGAGGAATCTATCATTTAAAAATGCCACCTAATATAGATGTCAGAAAGTATTATGAAATGTCTTTCTTGAGGCTTTAAAGCTGCCAGGAAGCATAGGATATTTGGGGGGATGAATATGCATGACAGAGAATGAGTTGGGGACTGGGATTTGGGGTAATTAAGAGAGTGCTAAGTAAAGATTATTTCCTATAGTGTATATGAGCCAGAACACAGAACATAGAGGATTTTTGTGTAAACTAGAAGTCTTGTAATAGCACAGACATGGGTATCTTGCCCATTTCAGATTCAAAGTTAAGGTGGTTTGGTCTTATCATCAACAATAAGATCCTTGGAAATTAAAGTTCTTTTGATGATATCCAACCATCTCTTGCCCATACAGTGAGAGATAATATAAAAAACTGTTGACCATGGGAACACCCCCGATACTAGAAGCCATCAATGTGGTCTGGGATCCAGGGACAGAGGCTGTAAGACTCAAACCTTCAGAGTCTGCTGGATTAGGGTTCAGTGATTGAGCCATACTTGCCTAACTTTAGGGTTGTTGACCCTTTGACAGACACTTTGGAGACTCAGTACAATAGGAATAGGGATGCATGGGAACCTAGGCCATCTCAGTAGCCTCAGCTGCATGGCTTCTACCGTGATCCTTGCAGTTCAATTGCCTCACCATAGGGGAACCTCACAGTGTCTGTATGCATGGGATATGGTCATGCTTATGCTGAGTGCCAGATTTGGCTACATGGGAGCCTTGAAAGGACTTAAAGCCTTTAAAGGAATTATAGTAGCCTGGCTAATTGTTCACTTGGACACATATTATAGTATCATGAGCAAATATCAGTCTGTCCATATTACTGTTGATATGGCTCTACCTTTAATCCCAGAATCCACAGAACAGCCATTATGGGAGTCACTCTTAAGCAAATGGGTACAATCTTTGAAGACCTCCACTATGGCACTGTTATCGGTGGTGGCAATACCCTTTTTGACAGAAGGGATATCATCTTCCAGAATAAAGGTGATCTTTCAATCAATAAAAAAGGAAAAGAGTAAGCAGGACTCTACTATCAGAGGGCATACAGCCACCCGGGAAATCCTAGACAGAGGAATAAGGGCAGGAGGCTGAGAAAACGGATCTCATGTTTACCTAGGCATTTTACAGCCTGGGGATTGCTCATTGGAGTACTACTGCCTGAATCCACAATGACTTCCTATTAATACCCAAAGTGATAGATTGAGAGATCCTAGCTGCATTTTATTTATTCTATTGATATGAGAATTTACATATCAAATTACAGTGTTTTCAAATTGTACATATTTGTTTTCTTGACATGTCAGAAGTCAGAAATTATAGCTCAAAGTAATGATGAAGATGTTGATTAATTCATTTTTGAAGGAATTAATTACCGTCTCTATCTTTCTAGTTAGCCTGTATCTTCTTCACTCCCTATTCACTGTGGGTGGTGGAATATGGAGGCCCTGACACACAGCAAGTTGGGAATTTTTGTGGTTCCTGATCCAATTTAAAAACTTTGGAGATTATACTGGACCCATCTTTAAAAGCCAGAATAATCTCACTGGTTTCAAGTCAGAGGATTAACCAGTTAACTCTACTCTCTCCCACTTTCCCATGCCTCCTAATATAACCGTGGGTTTCAAGAATGAGGGCATGAGCATCTTTGAGAATGGAGTAGATATTCCTTTGAATCCAGTTAAGCATTTGTTTCATGAAGTTAGACATTAGCATCAGATATGCAAAAGAAATAAATCTCAAAGCCTTCCTATTCTAGTGATAAGCAAAACAGAATAGATTGATATGGGAGAAGACAAGGAACAGGTTAACATTAGATTGATAATGACAACCCCTGTTGGATGCAGATGACAGCAGGGTTTCTTCTGGCAGGCAATCTTCAGTGTATGTCCATAACAGAGCAATGGGGATCTACTAGAAAGACAAGGTGGAATTCTAGCTTTCTACTTTCCTAACTCGTGCACATATAGCAATGTTCCTTCTATAAGTGGGCTGATGAAATCCAATAATTTCAGGACACAACTGATAGTAACAGAACGGGAAGCATATATGTATTTTCTGGCTCTTGTTGACAACCTGTGTTATGTGGGAGAACGGACTAGGATCAAAATTGCAGTGAAAAGTGAGACACATTAGCCACCTATCACTTTGGTGCTTGCAGGACTGCAGGGGAAGCATGGAAGCATGCATGTGCAAAACTACTGCTTGCACATGAGCCTTGTGAACCTGTCCAGAAAGATGATACTTTTCAGATCCCTGAGCCTACAGGAAGAGAACAAATCTTCCATCTCCCCAAATTCCTGATGAACAACAGACACTCCTGAACAGTGTCATCACAAACCAAAGTGATGGAAAATCTGTAGTTCAACAGCCTGGGTGGAGTTCTGGCAGAAGAGACTCTAGGCTGTGACAGAGCTGCTAGAATTGACAGACCCCACTGTCATACCCTGTCTGTGATCTCAAATCCTTGCATGACACCCCCCCCACTAAAATAGCCAGATATTGGCTCTGGTCCTAATGCCAGTACTAATCTCTCTTCCACATCTAGTGTACTGCAGGCTCTTACAAGTTATTCCATGAGGCTGAGCAATGTTTTCACCTTGGTTGCATTGGAAAAATAGTCTGCAAATGGCTTTTAATCCTATTCTAGTTGTCCTAGAATATAAGCTTCTACAGTTAAGAAAACTCTGTAGGGGTTCAAAGCATATTTCCTATAGAAAAAAAACACATATTCCAAAGGAAAGCCAAAATGAGAATAATAAGAATAATTTCTTTAGTCTAACGAATCATTACACTTTAGGATGATTCTTTAATGCATCTTTCAAGAGAGGTGATATGTGCATGTATATTTAAAACATAAGAATACTGAGACATAATGAGATGGAATCTGTGGCCAGATAATGCTTTGGAGAGGTAGGTGTTTGATGTCCTCAAAACCTATCCTCCCCTCTCAGCTCTGAAAGCCTGTGGATCCTTTTACAGCAGCATCAAGGCCTTTTTCTCCAGGCATTCTGGACGCTGTCACAGATATGGAGGTGTGTGAATTTCATATCTGATTTTATGTACTATCCTAGAATTAGGGCTCGTCAAGGCTCAGCACTATGCTTCTAGCTTGATGGTGTATCCTTCTCCTTCTGAACCTGGTGAGCACTATCTTTGTCCGTGTTCCTGTACTGTCTAATTTTTAGAGATGAACAGAACCTTGCTTGGAACTAGCCCTTGTAGACCAGGCTGGTCTTGAACTCACAGAGATCCGCCTGCCTCTGCTTCCCAAGTGCTGGGATTAAAGGTGTGTGCCACTACCGCCAGGCACAACTGTTTTTACTTGATAACAGAACTGCTGTTAATCAGATCTGAATATTATTCATGTGACAGCATACCATCTACTAGCATTACTACCCAATAACCAGGTGTCTTTGCAGCAAGGTAAGTGGGAAATAAAAATAGCATATACTTTAAAATCTATGAATCTGCTCTGAGCCAGCTTCCCTTTGCATGAGCGACTTAACTCACTGCATGCCAATCAATATCTATACCTTGAAAGAATCTCCATGCTATTAAACTCTCGGGATTATCATAAAACCTAAAGAATTGGTGCACAGAGCTATGGGGCACTATGCCTGGGAGAGGGGAGACATAGAAGGAGCCTTGAGACCCACAGTCTTCAGGTCTATGTTGCTACAACATCAGTGGTTTGATGATTCCTTTGTGATGTGGGAGTGTCATATATCAATCTGTTGATTTCATTGGTTGAGTAATAAACAAACTGCTTGGGCTCATAGCTTAAAACATAGGTGGGAGGAGTGAACGGAGCAGAATGCTGGGAGGAAGAGGAAGTGAGCTCAGAGACGCCATCCTCCCCTCTCCCAGGAAGACACACGCGATGGGGCTCAGACCCAGGATGGACGTAGGCTAGAATCTTCCCAGTAAGCGCACCTTGGGGTGCAACACAGATGATTAGAAATGGGGTAAATTAATATGTGAGAATTAGCCTAGAAGAGGCTAGATAGAAATGGGCCAAGCAGTATTTAAATGAATACAATTTGTGTGTTGTTATTTTGGGCATAAGCTTGCGGGCAGCAGGGTGCTGGGGACGCAACCCCGCCCCTCATATTACAACACCTTTGTTACTGAACAGGGATCTGTTTCCAAAAATGAGTTATAAACCTCCTCCTTGTTCAATGTTAATGGCATTGGAATGTACACAGGAATGTCACCTGTTTATACTTTCCACTTAATACATAGCAAATAACTGGTACTCAGTATTCCCATTGAGCTAGTAGGAAGGGCATGAAGGTGGAGAGAAGAACTTCATAAAACTTCATCTATGTGAAGCTGCTCTTTCCTAAGTTATATGGGCCCTAATGTTAAGGGAACAGATGCCATTTTCATAGCAATGGTGTGAAGTTGTACTGATTATTCATTAATAATTCAGAAATATTAATTGTTATATATTACAGTCATAAAGTATAGCACATTCATATGGATTGGTCTGCCTCTACTAAATAGTAATTACATGTTTCTCCAACATAGGCCCATAAGTTATTCTAACATAGAGATATCAATGCCTTGGGAAATACAGAGAAATTAATATTCGATTTTTATCTTGGCTGATGGAGACAAGACCCATCCCCTCTAAAGAGCGAGGAGAGCTTGACCACAGAATGTGACTATTTTTAAGATCTTCCATGGGATGTGAATCTTTTTGGAGATCTTGATTTATGCCAGTGTAGTGCATCAAGTTCCGGCTCTGTTTTCTGTTCTTGGCTCTTTGCAGCCTTCTAGAGCAAAGTAAGGAGGCTGGCAGAGCCGGACTCCGCTGGCATCAAACGGCTCTTATGAAACAGCACACTGACGAGTTAAATGAAACGATTCAGAAAAATACTGATTGAATTTCCCTTTAAATACTCAGGGGTTTAGAAATTAAGCAAAACTGCTTTGGCATGATGCAGTCTGGATTTTTAACAAGTCCAAAATGTTTGAAAAAAAATTGTTCAAGATGTTCTGACAAACAGAAAATGCCGCTAGGTTTTTCTTTTTCTCCAGACTTCTCTCTGCTTCTGTGAGAGCAGAATCAAGGTGAGTAACTAATGCTGTGGGGAGTTCTCTCTCCCACAAAACACAATAACCCATAGCCACTGGTTCAATGTTCGCCAGCATCTTTGTTTGGCTGAAAAGTAATGGGAGTAGTTTGCTTTATTTTAGAAATAACATAAAATTTAACTGAGGGACTATGGATAGTTCAAAATGAGGGCCTCAAATACTAAAGTCTTATTTTTAAACAAATCTAATTATTCTTATGTAACTTGATTCTGCAATGATTCCTGGCCTTCATGAATGTGGTAGTCATGAAATGCCCCTTTGCCTAGTGCATAGTCCATCCCTCCAGACTACACAAATCACCATTCCTAGTGATCTTGGACCCTGACTTCCCTGGCCTCCTCAAAGACACTGTCATCTTAGGTAGAAAATGGGTTCCAGAGAAAGCAGTGGCAGGAGAAAAGAAGAATGAACCACAACAGAAGTCTTGGCTTCGGTCTCAAACCACTGCCTCCTGGTTATTTTATCAGGACGAAACAGGATAGACATACAAATTATGTTCCCTTGAGGATCCTCTCTGACAAAGACAGCACAGTTTTGAACATTTCCAAATACAGTCAGGAGATGCAACACATGCAACACATGGGCCTAAGATTTTCTTGGTTTCCTTATTCTTTGATAGTTTTATGCATGTAAGTAAAGGATTTTTAATTTTTTTATGCTACTATTATCCCTTTCATGCCTCCTTCCTTCTGCTATTGAAAAACCCATCTTTTCTTTT
>NC_022029.1:18585862-18602211 GCF_000317375.1 Microtus ochrogaster
TTTAGTTTTTCGAGACAGGGTTTCTCTGTAGCTTTGGTGCCTATCCCGGAACTAGCTCTTGTAGACCAGGCTGGCCTCGAGCTCCCAGAGATCTGCCTGCCTCTGCCTCCCGAGTGCTGGGATTAAAGGTGTGCGCCACCACCGCCCAGCTAAAACCCATCTTTTCTACAAACCCTCCTTACATCTCCATGTTTTCTGTTGAACACAAATACAAAAACCTGGAGAGGACAGAAGAGGGTGTCTGATCCCTGGAGTGAGAGTTACAATCTTGAGATTCTGATGTGGGCCCCATGAACTAAGCTCAGGTCCTCCGCAACAACACTATAAGCTCTTAGTAGCTGAGTTGTCTCCCTAGTTCCTGATTCAAAGTGTTTCTTTAGTCTGTGAGTCGGTGAGTTTAATTAAAACTGCTTGGATGAACTCTGGGAGGAGGTTATTTACTAGAGCACCAAGTCACTTGTCAGTGACTATACCACTGGTAAAAATGACTCCCCTTCACCAGTAATCGCTAAATGGGAAGAGGTCCTCAAGAAAGGATGGGGCCTCACAGCCCCACACCCAGCCCTAATTCAGTATTGAGGACCCCTGTCTTGGGCAGGTTTGGTACAAGGAACCATGGTTACAGTGAGTTGATAAGTGCAGTGGCCATACCATGTCCACGAGATGTCTCATTTTGTGGTATGTTTTCCCTGTCTCCAGCTTATTTATTCTTCCTGTCCCCTCTTCACAATATTTTCTAATTCATGGAGAAAGTGATACAGATGCCCCATTTAGATTTGAACATTCCACTGGAAGACTATGGCTTAAAACTTGCATTGGTAATTTAACTTACAGAATTTTCTTCTCTTTCTCAAGAAAGGAATCCACATTTACAGATTCATATATACATGTGTATATGTATGTGTGTATGAAAACATATATAAACACATGGTTTTATTCATATTTATATAAAATTATATGTATACATGCAAAGATCTATATCTATCCAAATATGCTTTTATATACACACAAATACACATATACACATATATTTAAAGTAGTTTATTTCTTTCATGGAATTATTTTTCTAGCTAATTAATTTACTTATCTAATTTTCTCATCAAACTGCATTTTATAAAGTCATTTTATATACTCATGCTTATTGTCTAATTTTCTTTCAACAATTCTACCTTCATAAAACTGGAAAAAAAAAAAGAAAAGAAAAATTTCCAGGTGAATCCTTTAAGGACACCATTGGTAAGATGCATGGCTGAGGTTGAGTCTGGGTCTCTAGTTATTGATCCCTCAGAATGTTTCTTTTTAGCATGTGCTAGGATCATTTAACATCCATTCAACTCTTTAAAACTAGCAAATGATTTTTTTAAAAAGGGAGGCGGGGACATAGCTCTGGAGTTATGCTGGAGCTACAAGCAAATATGCTCTTCCTGTAGTTTTGATGGCCTTAAGCTATTTGGATAAGTTTGACACTAGTAAGACCCAGCAATTCTTTGGCAACTCAGTAGAACAATTCAGGAGAAAGTTTCCATTGTCTAGTCCCAATTCCCCAAGCTTGTCAGCAGCTGAGCTGAGCTGGTTCAATTTTTCTCATGGCAATCAGAATAGACATCACGATTTAAAAGCCAAATTCACGTTGGCGAACAAGAAACACCACCTTTTCCCTCGTCATTTTGGTATGTGCTGCTAACTTTGCAGCCATGAAATCAGGAAGTCATAAGGTACCAAGGGACAGAAAAGAGGAGGTAGGGTTGATGTCTTTTAGCACACGATGACTAACCCATAGCAAAGCTGTAAGTGCAGTTATGAAGAGCTGCCTCAGAGACCAGCTGTTTACCATGCCTTATACTCTATACAAAATTTCAGTTCATGTTCTGTACTGCTTGCTTCCCATAAAGGCCTTGTAGAGTGAAGAGGAAGGAAATTGTACCCACACTGTAAAGATGACAAAGGTGAATCCTCCACACTTGGCAAAGGCCCTCCTCTCAGTTCCTTGGCATGGAACCTTCCACAACTGTTTCTCCTTCCATCAGTCATAACTCATCCATCACCAGTCCACTAAAGCTACATGAAATCTATCCTTTTGTCTGCCACAGCTATAGTCAAAACAAGTGTTTTTTTTTCTTTATTTTTCTGAATATTTCTAGCAGTGTCCTAATAGGGCTTTCCCACCTTTCCCTGTTATCTCAGACTCAAATGGAATCCTCCATCCCCGAGCAGCATGACATGGAGCTTAGCCGGAATACAGGCTCTTCTCTGCTGCCCCCTCTCCATCTTGCGCTGTTCTCCTTTCTTTGATATTTCTCTTGTCATAGCTTATGCCCACGTCTATCCTAAGACCCTCCCCAAAGTCATTCTCTCTACCAGAACATCTTCCTGGCCATTCTTTCCTGACTACTTTCCTTTGCTTTCCTATCTATCTCTTAGTCTGATTATAATACCCTTATCCCTCTGACTACCTTTTCACAAGGCAGAGCCTTACATAGCCCAACCTTTACTCAGTACTTGAAACAAATACATACAGACATAGTTCTAGAATAATATCTTTTCAATAAATAAATAATCTCTCTAAATATTCCTGGACCAGTTTCTATATGATCAGTTCCAGGTCCTATCCCAGAAAACACCCACAGGACTCATGTAAGTATGCCTACCACACCCTGATGCCAAACTTTCAGTTCTCCTGATGGTAGATAGACATAGACAACCTTTCCAAAGAATTCCTGCTTTCTTCTTTTCTGTCCCCACTGAAATAAATGGTCCTATAATCTAGAAAAGAATGAACTGGTTTTCATTTTTCTTTATCAGTGAACCTAAAGGAGTTTAAGGGAGTTGGTTTAGGTGTCCCTCAAACCAAAATTCCCTTTAGAAAAGGGTTATTTGAACTTAAGTAGTATTGCTATTGCCATTATTTTTGGGCCATGGGTACTTTCTGATGTACCTTGGATGCAAAAGATGGGATCCAAATTGGGATCAAGGCTTTAGGCCATCTACCATTGTAGATCCCTACCTGACAGGGGGTGGGGACCACAGCTTTTGGGTTGCTTTGTGACACTGAAGAGTTGACTGTCACAGAGCAGCTGATAGCTCTGATTCAAAGCTGAGAAATCTAAGACCATGTCTGTCATCATTCAGTGGTCACAGGACAGAATCCAGGCATAGCCCTTGCTGTTTAACCCAGAGTGCCCCACCTTCAGCGGTGGTTTTATTTCTGACTATATGGCTGGTCCTTGTGGGAGACTGTCCTGTGCATTCAGGGTTTTAAATAACAATGGTTGTATTTATACCCTGGGTGCCAGTCACAATGCTTTATCATGTCTCTCCAGGTGGGACAACACAAAGTATCTCCAGTCATTGCTAAATTCCCTTGAAAGAAGAGGAGTTAAAAAAAAATCTCTCCTCATTAAAAACTATCAGTTTAACTGAACTTCACACTATGTAAATTGGTTAATTATTTAGGTATAATTTTCTTCATTTGGCCAAAGCAAACCAAACAAAATCTAATATTTTTAAGAAAGTTCATGGGAATATTCTAACTTTCAATTAGCCTACTGCTGATGCATAGTAGACAACCAGCAAATAGAACAAACCTACAAGTCATTGCCTGGGAAGGACAAACTGAACCTTCAAGAGGAGAGAGGTTTTATGAGTTCTTCCTTCTGATTTTATACTGAGACACCCCCCTCCACCCCAGTACACACTAAGTTACATATACAGATGCAGTGACAGACAGGAATCCCATGGAAACCAGGGGCATATGGACATTTTGCTAAAGAGCTTGCCACAGTCAATTTACCACATCTCATCTCAGATATTCCTTGCTCCTGGCTTCTGGACAAGCCACTTGTGTACATGTGTGTGCAATGATGCGGGAGCTTCTGGGGAAAGGAGAAACTCCTCCAGAGGACTACAGGAGGAGGTGAGTCTTACTTGAGGAGGGTAGAATACAAAAAAAAAAAAAAAAGTCAGCATCTGTAACATAGAAGGTGAATGAAAGGGGTGAGAATCTCAGCTCTGGCTCTTGTTGTATGACTGATGTGGGAGTGTCATATATCAATCTGTTGATTTCATTGGTTAAGTAATAAACAAACTGCTTGGGCTCATAGCTTAGAACATAGGTGGGTGGAGTAAACAGAACAGAATGCTGGGAGGAAGAGGAAGTGAGCTCAGACTCCACAGCTCTGCTCTCGGGAGCAGATGCCTCAGAGAGACGCCATGCTCCCCGCTCCTGGGAAGATACACTCCCGGTAAGACCGGTGCTCACTAAGACCGGTGCTCACGGATTATTAGAGATGGGTTGATCGGGATATCAGAATTAGCCAGTAAGGGCTAGAGCTAAAGGGCCAAGCGGTGATTAAATGAACACAGTGTCCGTGTAATTATTTCGGGTAGAGCTAGCCATGTGGGCGGCCGGGTGCCTGGACGCAGCCCGCCGCTCCTGTTTCTACATATGACCTCTGACACTTCAAGAAGTTTTACCTGCTGCATCACCTGCTTGCTGAAGACCTGAGCAGAATGATGCTGTCAGGCATCCTAGCATGATGCAAACACCTCAAAGGTATAAACATTGATTTTGTTGACTGAGCTCACCTAGCTCCTACTGTTGCTCTTCTCTGTGCTATCCTTAACATCATTCCTGACCAGCGTAGCTTGCTAACTTTAAACTTTCCCTCCCTGGAGCCAGAGGGTTCATCTTCTAGTCTCCCCAAACTGTGAGACAGATAGGCTGATGCAGCCTGCCTCTCTCTTAAAAAGGCTTGAGGCCCATTTGTGGGTAAAAATCTGTGTAGTCTTGTGCCTTTACTTCAAAGTGACTTTATCTCTCTTGGCAGGTTAGTCTACAAGGAATACTCTGCATTTTTCTGTCACACCCATTGCCAAGGTTGCAATTTGGGAAAACAAATAGGGATTTACAGATAGCAACTTTCTTCTTCTTCTATTGATAGTCTGAGATAATTCATGGGTAGGTTTGGATAGAGGCAAAAAAAAATGTGCATTTACTTTGAATTTGGATCCACTCCTCATGAATATTAGTCATTTCAGCCTAAAACATGAGCATTTTCCTGTTTTAGGAAAATGGATGGAACGGCATACCGTGAAACCACACTAGAGCACCGGGAGGACAGTGGAAGGTTGATGTTCAGTCCAAAGCAAAGTCTTTGAATGGTAGGATGAAGTGTGGGTCATTATGTATTTTCCTACAAAGCTAGGAATATGGTTTTAGGTGTGGCTTCCATTCTTGCAGAAACAAGTATGCAGAAATATTTGTAAGCATGTTTTCTCCATGATTTTACCTCATGTTACCAGATAATTCTCTATGCAGCCTTTTACTGAAGGTCTAAATCGGAGCCATTACACTGATGAAGATATGATTCTGGGCTCTGATACTTCCATGCCCTCTGTTGCCTAGGAGCAATCTGCTGCTTTTGCAGGCTACTATTGCTGGTTTTATTGTTGTGGCCATGAAAAGATCTACTGGCATTTGATAGGAAAGTTAGTGAGACAGAATCAGGAAGGAAAGAAAAAATGTAAAGGAAGAAAATAGGCAAAGCATGAGAGTATCAATGTCACACCCTTTTATTGTATCACCTAAATTAATGGAGTTTAACCAATAATGTCTCTGTTAATTACCATGAAAATTTCTGCCAAATGATTGCTTCATTGATGTGGGATTTCCCTCTATATGTTGTGAATATTTTTATTGCCATTGGTTAATAAAGAAGCTGTTTTGGGCCTATTGCTTCACATAATAGAACAAGGCAGGAATTCTAAGCAGAGATAGAGGAGAAAAGAAAGCAGAGTCAAAGGGATGCCATGTAGCAGCTGAAGGAGACAGATGCCTGGAAACCCACTGCTAAGCCACAAGCCTAAGGGTAAAATACAAAATAATGAAAATTGGTTAATTTAAGAGATAGCTAGCAATATGCTTAAGTGATTGGCAAAGCAATGTTGTAATTAGTATAGCTCCTGTGTGATTATTTCAGGTTTGGGCAGCTGGGAACAAACAAGCAACCTCTTCCTACAGAATGGTGCACCAATGTGGGGCCACCTGAATCCACTTAAAGCCTGAGAGAACTTGGGAAGGAATTCTAGACACACACACAAACACACACACAAATAACAGCTTCATGGTTGCAGCTTTTCCTCAGGTGGGCTCTGTTTGCTAGAGGCAAACAGAGGCACGATTCCTTTAAGAGAAGGCTTCCTGAAGCAGCAGTAGCAGCAACAACTGTGTGACTTCTTTAAGAAGGCTTCCTGGTTTGTGCTAGCTGCATGCACAGCTCTAGCTCATTCAGGAGATCAAGCACTTGAATGGGGTTTGTGGGCAGTTTTACTGCAAGTTACTTGGTGGTAGCATGGGGCAATTGCTTACCAGAGTTGAGGTGGTGAGTGTGGCTCCCTCCCGGAGGTCCCCAAGCTAGTGGTGAATTACCCCTGTCACGTTAAAAGTCCCAGAGCCAGTATCCAGGGTTGCAGGGATCACACTGCTTACCATTTTAAAATGTGTTTTGTCAGAAAAGGATTTCAGATACATAATAGGACAGATTAAGACATAAAAGACCTCTAAACGACACACAGTGTGTTTAAAAAATGTACATAGGCTTAGGAAAGAGAAGACACAGTGAAAGAGTTATAAAAAGAAGTAAAGTTTTTAAAGAGACAGTAAACGTAATATAAAAGAGTACAGACAGTCATAGATTAAAGGAGTAAAGAAAAATAAGTCACACAAAGATGGAATATATGCAAATATACTGGATTATGTATATTATTGTGCTTTCTTTGAATATTTTGACTACAGAGAAATATTTGATTCTGGGGGATAAAAAGATAAGCCAACATAAATATTCCAAAGTTTTGGTCTAAGGGTACGTTTCTTTGGAAAAGAAGTTTTGACTTAGTTTCCACAGAGAATGAGAAGTTGTGGATTCCTTCCCGCTTAGTATGGCTTGATTAAATAAGACCCCCTGAAACAATGGCCCAGATGGTCCAACATCCATGACAGCTTAAGGACTGCTGGCTGAGATGGACCTACCATACAAGATATCCCATGAAAGACATGATTAACAGTGTCCTCAATTAGCAGAAAATAGTCTAGAGAACAATGTCCAAATTCCCTAAATAATTGTTTATAAATGTTTGCTTATATTCAAAAGAGGATATGCTATAGAGATTTGCATTGGTATAGATCTTGGTTTATTGAAACAAATTTAAGATCAAGTTTGTTATATGTACATTTCTGATTTTGATTAAGGTACTGTGTTTGTGCAACTAATTTAAAAATGTAATGTATAATTAAGGAATACAAATTAATAGATAGATATTTGTAATAACCAAACTTTTAGTCATGTTAGTTAGGCTTTCCAACATACAGAGATACATTTCAGATGGATAGGTATTCTTCAAGCCTTTCCAAGACTAATAGAATATGCATTTAAAATGTTTAAGAACTTAGGACTTTTCATGACAATTAGACACATCTGTTCCTTGAAGCACCAATCTTCTTCAAAAGGATGATGGCCATCAAAGTGGCTCCTTATGGAGTTGGTAAGCTGTTTGGGCAAGAAACTGCTCTTGTCTGTACTGCTTGATTGTATGTTGTATGAACTGAACATATAGGACCCACAGAAAAATGACTGCTGAAGTTGCCTAAAGAAGGTGAGTCAATACTTCAGGATTCCTGCTTCATGAGAGAATGGTCAGACATTTTCCAGGACACAGGGGAAAGCAACTGATTAACTTTGCCAGTATAAGCCATAAAAGATCTTCAAATTTCCTGTTTCATGGAAAAGTCTGCCAGATACTATGGTCCTATAGGCTGAGGATGCCCCAACATTACAGAAGAATTTTGGGTGACTGTCCAGGGAGTGAAGTGTCTCTGTCAATTTTAGAGTTTTGGAGTTGCTTACAATGCTCTTCCTGTTTACTTAGGTAATATTATATCCTTCTGGAGTCTTTGATGGAGCTGAAGAAAGATAGTTATAATGATAAAAGATAAATTAGATATAAAACTTTAGACTCTCAAAGATAGAATAAATGATAGAGTATTTTCCTTAATTTGTCAAATGTAAATGGACTAAATATTATAACTATAATTATTGCTTGGCAACTGTTTTGTTTAATGTAATCTTGCTATGGTAAAGTTAAAATCTTCCTTTTTATTTAGACAGAAAAGGGGAGGTGATGTGAGATTCTCCCCTGTATGCTGTGAATATGTTTTATTGTCATTGGTTAGTAAAAAATCTTCTTTGGGCCTATTGCAGTGCAGAATAGAGCAAGGCAGGAATTCTAAGCAGAGATGTAAGAGAAAAGAAGGCAGAATCAGGGGGCCATGTAGCTGCCAAAGGAGACAAATGCCCAGGAACCTTACTGGTAAACCACAAGCCTTGAGGTAAAATACAAAATTAATAGAAATGGGTTAATATAAGATGTAAGAGATAGCTAGCAATATGCTTAAGTGATTGGCCAAGCAATATTGTAACTAATATAGATTCTGTGTGATTGTTTTGGATCTGGGCAGCTGGGAACAAACAAGCAACTTCTATCTCTACTTCATGTCCAATACTGTGATAGATACTGGGACAAAATCAAGTTATGATAATGAGCCCAGAATCTATCAAGAATTGAATGGATACAATGTAGAGAATTTCAGTTTTCACATTTTTTTATTCGCTATTATGTCATCATGCCAACAGCATAATTTTTGTCTTAGAGGAATTTAAGAAATAGAATTAGGGGAATTCACTAAATGCAAACAAATTTTAGGGAGATTATTTAACCAATTTCTAAGGATAATACGGTCCCCGCAAATGTTCCAGGAACAAGTATAGCTTCTCATTCTGAGTAGCTAGAGAGGAAGTATTTATCAAATAATAAAAGTACAGAACTTCAAGGATGAAGGGAACCAGAGATTATCTTTGAACACACCAACACGGACAAGACAACAGGAGGTAAAGGGACATCACAAGAACAATTCATGGCAAATGCTTCTGAAGAGCAGAAGAGGCAGAGTTAGACTTAGCTGAGTATTATCCATGGTTCTGATTTATTCTGAGACACACTCATAATGCAATCAAAGGTAACAGGAAGCAGACAGGATTGCTCCATTTAACAGACAAGGGAACAGAATTCCAGATAAGATAAAGACATCTTAGGTCTCACAGCTAATCTCAGGACTTCCACACATGTGCCCCACTATCTGTTGCCATATTTACTGAAGAATCTAGACATAACACTGTCCAAATTTTTCAATTTTCTCTTAAAAACTCTTTTGAAATTGCTAAAATAAGATTAAATTGTTTGTTATTTATATGATATTATAAGTGTGAAATTAAAATATTAAGTTATATTTACTTTTCCAGCTTCCAGCTTCTATAGCAAATCAGTAACTATTTTTATATACTATTTTCAAATTCTTCTTCAAAATTTTTAAGTTGTTAAAAGCAAATATTGGGTATTTGGATAGGAGAGAAAGAGCGGGAGAGAGAAATAAGAAAACATCAGGGAAAACAGGAACACTTTTACCATCTATTACAAAGGAAGCTCGAGATTTTTTATAGCCCCAGCTTAGCTCTAACTGGGTGAGTAAATAAGGTTGACAGCACCATCTTACCCTGTCAGTGCCTTTGTGGAGTGAAATAGTTGTATGAAGATAACTTTTGTGATCGAAAACTTCCCCTTTTTACTCAATATGTATTTAAACACAGAGTCTACTTTCAATCCTGGGGCATATTTAATCCAGCCATCTTTGAATGACTCAAAATCTTTATTTTCTTGCAAAGCTCTCTTCTATCATTCTATTGTCTAGAATAATTGATTGTGTTCAGAACATCCTACTAGAACTATATTCTGTTCTGGCTCTGGGTGTAGCATTATTTATAGGATTGTGGGCAAATCAGATTCAATTTTTGAGTTTTGGAGTATGTGTTACAGACCACAGAGAAGGAAAAAGGCAGAGAGGTCTTGGATACTCCATGGGAAGGGTCATATTTCACATGGGAATGTGGTTGTGAAAGTGTTTAAAATCCTTCAGTTGTTTGTGCTGTCTTCTCTGACTGTTACTGGACAAGTCAGGCGAGGAGAGAGATTCTAAGTGTCTTTAGTAGGCACTGTTCTTGGTACTTTACCCAATTGCTTAAACCAACCAACCATAAAACTTCCTCTTGTTTCTTCCACCAGCCACCCAAGGTCTTACCCCAAACCTATTACTTCCAATTTTCTTGTTCTTAATAGGATAATTCTAGATGCACTTTCTTTGCTTGTGTCTGTCTCATTAGACTTTGTATTTTCTTTGACTATTGGATTATACCTTCCTGTGTTCTCTTTAGTCAGTGCCTCTCATATCCAAAGGGATGTCTGGCTCCTGGAATTCCAGTTTGGATATTGGCTCTAACATTCCCCTTTGGAGAATGAGCATGCAAACAAAAATCATTCTGGAAGTTGAAAATTATCTGCTTTTATTAATATACATCAGGAAATGGTCCTTGTTGGTATTAAGTGACTTGTCCTTACTCCACACCAGTGTTTGCAGTTCTGGAAAGCATAGACAGGAAGCAAATCTTGAGATGGTCTTCCCGAGCTGTCCAGCTCCCAAAACTTACTAGCAATAAACTTAGAAGAAAATAAAAGGCAGAAACTTGCTTGCTTTTGTATTTTGCGAGACTTGCTGATCTATTTCAGATACAGATTGCTTAGACTGCCCTGGAGAACCTGTCCTCATTCTGATTTTCCCTAATGGAATAGCATATACTTCTCCTTACTTCTTTCTACTCCTTCTGAGAGAGGAGGCTCAGTCTCTTGTTTACTACTCCATTGACAACCACAGAATTCACAACACATGACTTGCCTATGCTAGACATTTTTAAGTCAATAGTCAATACATTTCCATCTCCTAGGAGTATAGCATTTGCAGGTCAAGCTTTCAAAGGAAATCAGATATTTTATGTTCACTGATTAAATATGCCTAATGGTTAACCTCCAAAGCCTATAAGACAGCCTGAGTAAATTTTTTAAAGAAAACTAAAAAGATAGTATAGGACTAAACCAACAGGACAATTATAATAGTAGCCATTTTAAAAAGGAAAATTGTAAGGCTGTTTCTTATTCTCTGATGTAGTAAGAAACAGACTTCATTTGCAAGTGCAGGACACTGAATAAGCAGAGATGTTTGAAGATGTCTACTGGCTACTGGGATCACTGCTTCATGGGACATGTTAGCTAAATGAAATTTTTGCAGGGTACCTTCACTGCTGGGAATGAGATTGAATTTCACTTTACAACATCACCAGCATCACAAGCTGTGTACAAGACTCCTGATAATGCGTGGAAAGAACGGATGGAAGGGTCAGAGGCTGGGTATTTGGAATTGGGAAGGCAGAGGGAGGAGACATCACTGTCAGATTTCTGCTCCAGAGTGGTGCTTTCTGAAATAGTCTGGGAAGAGGTACTGATAGGTTGTGTTTGGCGCATGCCAGGTAAGAGCCTTTGCAACATTATGGCTTCTGGTAGGAAAAAACAATGCTAGGAGACACATGCATGGGGCACAGACTGCAGATTGAGGCCAGATTATAAAAATGTATTTTGGTTTTTATTTGATAGAAGGCTGAAATTCGTATGTTTGGAAATCAAACTTGATTATTTTCACCCCCACAGGAGAATATTTTTTTCCCTCGGCTGAGCATAGTCTGAGAAAAAAAAAAAAAACTGGCTTAGCCATACATGATTTTTTCCTGTCTTTAAAAGGCCTCCATGTTTCTTTTGACTCTTAAATTTTCAAAGGGAGGGAAAAGCATGTTCAGTTGCCTAATATTTCTGTATATCTTAAAGGACCCTTCATATTTATCATCAGAGACACACCAAAGCACATTACAAGTAATGTAAGCCAGCTGGTGCTTTGCAGGCCAAAATCAGTGATGGTTTAATAGTAAAAACCATCTCTTTGTTAACATTTTTTTGGAGCACATCACCGTGGAATGCATGGCCCCTTTCTGCAGTTTTTAGAAAAGGGCTGTCTCATTAGCCCCTTCTTCAAGTTTCTAGATACTTCTAGGAGACACACGATCAATCTGGCTCCCTTTGAGCAGATTTTCAGAGAGCCTCCCCACCATATTGTAGATATCAGTGAAGTTCCTATCACTTTGGATGGGTAGATTCTCCAAATATGCCCACTGAGATCCTACCTAATAACATGGCTTGGTTTGGGAAAACTTTCTGCCTGTGTCCTCTGCTTAGGATTAAGTGGCAGTGGTGGATAACAGTGAAATGGCTGTTAAGGATCTGGTCTTATAGATGGTTTCCTACTATATCACAGTTTAGATAGAATGACAGTTCCTGGAGTCATTCGTCAAGAAAGGCCGTTGTGAATGGCCCTTTCTTAGAACCTATCCCATGCTTAGAGGCCTTTCTCACATTCTCTTGATTAATCTATGTTCCCAATGCTAAAACAGAAAAGGAGAGCCACTGTAAATCACAGCACAAACCAAAAAAATCAATATATTGGCTGGCACTTCATGCTTTTTCCTGTTTATGCTTCTTTATACAAACTCTCAAGACTCAATTCAGAGCCAAGTATAAAGACTGTTTTTTTCTAAAGAATTTATTCTTCTCAGTTTTACCCATTCACTTCACTCTGCTTGTTTATAGGAAATTGCATCTAGTTTTACTGGTAGCACATGACCAGGACATAAGATGCTAAGATATAATGACTGTGCGATATATATATATATATGTATATATATGTAATATATAATATATATTACCTATATGAATATCATGTAATAGCATTATATAATATGTAAAATAGCAAATAATAGTTACATATTATAATATGTGCATATTAAATATATCAATTGTATATTATAACCTATGCAAATTATATATTTATCATATGTAAATAAGTATTTATTTTTAAAAGTAAATACATTACATATTGCATATATTATAATATGCATACATATATGCATATTACAAAATATTCAGCACAGTGGCTATTTTGTGACTGGAGCATAATTCTGAAATGTCTTCACACCCCATGGCTAGGACACCGTGAGAAATTTCATGCTTTCAAAAGAAAATAAAAAAACAATGAAAAAAGTTAGAGTTGAGCTTTACTAGAGACACAGAAATATTTTTGTAGCAGAATATTATACAAAGTAAAAAACTAATATCAGAGGTAGAGCAGATGAATTTACCGAACATAAAATTTTCCCAGCAACATTTCCCCCGTCCCACCCAGAGACTGAGACTGAAAATCTTGGATCAAAGAGTGTTTACCTCCAGAAGAACTTGGTGGGAAAATGTTGTAAGATGTTGTAAGCACTAACACAATTATTCAGTTTCATCTTCTCCGCCTCCCCGAGGAAGTGGTTACTGTGTTCTTATGACTGCTGTGTAAAAGAAGCACAAAGTAGCTAAGATACTGACCGGGAAGTCTATCAAGACTAATGATCCCAATCATACCGACTTTCTTCTCCAAGGAGAAAACTGGGGTGGGATATGAATAACGTCAGATGAATGTGCCAGAACAGCAAATCCATACAATTACCTGCCCCACCACCTGACCTCTGAGGTGAGAGAATAATCTTAAGGACAAGGTTAGCGTCTGAACTATCACTGAACATTTTATTGTTTGAATTTAGACTTCTCTTTTAAGGAGAGGATCTTAAACTCTCAGAGGTCCAAGAACCTTTCCAGTTCTTAATGACCAAGAATGTCCGAGCAGGGAAGATGAACAAAACCCCACCAGCAAAGGAAAAAGATGATTCATGGTAACGTGATGATTTCCATTGCTGCAGCTGGAGAGAGGCAGAGCTCTTGCCAACATCCGCTGACGTCTCTCTTTGCCAACCCCCCAAAATAGAAACCCCTGAGAAAACACAGGAGCATCCCTCAGAAACACAAGAAGTCTGTCTGAGATTCTGTTACATGTAAAGATTGGCTTCTGCTAGCTTGGTGCTTACAGAATTCCCACCGAGCCGCTCGCCTGCCTCTGAGTCACTCAGAAGCCTCCCTCTTTGGGTGAGTTTTCACTTAGAAAGACTTTTATTACTTTGAAAAATTCTTTTTTCTTGGTTTTTTAAAAAAGAATTTGAGATACCCACTGACTTTATATATTCCTGGGATATAGTGAGACCTTTCTGAACATATATACAATGGACAATAATTAGACCAGGATTCTTGTCACATCGTCTCTCCCAAAATTCATCATTTCTTTGTGCTGAGAATATTGAAATTTTTCTCACTGGTAGTTATTCTGGAACATATAATTAATTTTTGTTTGTGTTTTAGACAAAGAGCTTTGAGCATGAGACTCATATTTGCACAAATAGTACCATTTTCCGTCTTATGCTCCGCCATGATTTATTTCATTTACATGAAGTCATTCTAGGGACCAAGAGTTATTCATCCATTAAATCAACTTGCTCACCAAAGTAAAACCCCAAGCAGAGATGATGGCATTTCTAGCTTGTTTTCTATTTCAAGTGACATTTTTTTCAGCTTCTTGCTCCCTTGCTGTGCAAACATAGTTATGCATGAAATAAAGTAAAAACAAAAAAAAATTAAACAGCAGTTAGTGGTTGGATGTTATTTCCAGTTTGGAACCACTGTCCGGGCAACTATAGAAAATGCTTCCCTCTGTTATTACAAAATAGCAGTTTGTGGATGGTGAAAAGAAAACACAATTGCATTTTCTTTTAACTTCAAATACAGAAGCTAGTGTATCTATCATTACCACCACAGTACAATACATTATGGAGAAGGTCACTGTAACTTTAGAGGGGTTATTTCCATCCATGTCTCTCATCCTTTCAAAATTGTTATATCCAGACCAGACTGATGCCAAATCCTCCACTAAAGAAAACACACCAAGCTGAACTGAGCTAATTAGAGAGAATGAGATAGGAGGGAAAGGTCACTGTTTAGACCCAAGACAAAAGTGGATTTTGCCAGAAGCACCCAGCACAACCGAACAAACCAGTCCTGTTTCTCCCTCCAATTGCCTCTTATGCTAGCTCTGCCTTTCCACATAGATTCCCCTTCACCAGAACCCATATGTATGCTCCTTGTCAGGAACCACAGAGTCTGTCTAAGAGCAGGAGAATAGTCGTGCTTCTCTTTCACAGTTTTGTTATCATCTTTTAGTACTGATAGTGATGATGGTGAACATAATGTTATTAAGCTAACATTTATTAAAGGCTCACTAACCTTCTTCCGGGAACGTTATGATTTATAACACATGACAATCCTATGTAGGAATGGTTGGGCATTTTGCATTTTAGCTACATGTTTAGTTGAACTATCTTTATATGAGACTTACATTGTGGTAGGACCTGAGTTTATAAATCATCACACCCCTCAGATACAGCTCCTAAATAAGTCCTTTTTCAGTGCATAAAGCAACTGCCTGTAGAGATACACATGTCCCCAAATACTTGGAGGTATGATGATAGCATCTGCTCTAAAATAGCTAATGAAATCACTCCAAGACAGTGAAAATGCCAAAAGAGGAAGCCAAAACATCAGAAAGTAGTTCAAGATTACTTTGTGTCTTTGCCTTTAAAGGAAACACAAGCCAATTAATACTAAATGGTGTTGCCTTCATAACTTGTAAATGCATTAAAACTGCATTTCTGAGCTATACGTTTAATAAAGAACGACGGTATGAATAAGGGGCATGGTTCAAAGAGCATGTCTCTGGAGCATTTATCTTTCTCTAGTATCCCTTAGCAGTTAGAGGAGCCGAGCTTGAATCAGTCCTGGAGTTAGCCTTGCTCTAACTACATGGCCTACCACCATGATGACACTCAGATCTTCATAGCCACAGAGTATGCATCACCATTCAGTAGGTTTCTTGGATTCTACAGGTCTATAGATGTACAATTAAATAATTCTTTTTGCCCTCCCTTCAGAAGTGAGTTAAAGTTTGCAAAGAGAAGATAAGACAGAAAAAGTCGAGAATCCTGCTGTGTTTGTGAAATACCTATAGATATAAACCACATTGTATAAAGAAGAGCTTGTAAGAAAAAGAGTCTGGGAAAGATAGATAAAAGGGAACCTTAAGAATGGCACTGGCTTTTAAAGATCTTGGGCCAGAGTGAGACGAGCGCCATTACTTTTTTTTTAGTACAGAAAAAAAGACATGTGTAGACTTGCTCTACAAGCCTCTCAGAATCCTGCTTGACTCTGCAATCCCAAGCAACTGGGGTGCCTGACAATGGAATGTCGTCTTTGCAAAACCAGATGCCTATTGTGACCAGATGGTGAAAAGTAAGATTACATTACTTTGTCATTCTCTCCTGTATGCCTGTTCTCTCTCTCTCTCTCTCTCTCTCTCTCTCTCTCTCTCTCTCTCTCTCTCT